>NW_028259869.1:0-30347 GCF_056163025.1 Triticum urartu | reverse complement strand
AATATCGTATTCGTCTTCAAGAAAAACAGAAATTGCGTTTTCATTATGGTCTGACAGAACGACAATTACTTAGATATGTACATATCGCTGGAAAAGCAAAAAGGTCAACAGGCCAGGTTTTACTACAATTACTTGAAATGCGTTTGGATAATATCCTTTTTCGATTGGGTATGGCTTCAACCATTCCTGGGGCCCGCCAATTAGTCAACCATAGACATATTTTAGTTAATGGTCGTATAGTCAATATACCAAGTTTTCGTTGCAAACCCCGAGATATTATTACTACGAAAGATAACCAAAGATCAAAAGGTCTGGTTCAAAATTATATTGCTTCATCGGACCCGGGGAAATTGCCAAAGCATTTGGCGATTGACACGTTGGAATATAAAGGACTAGTAAATAAAATCCTAGATAGGAAGTGGGTCGGTCTCAAAATAAATGAGTTGTTAGTTGTAGAATATTACTCTCGTCAGACTTGAACTTAACGAAAAAAGGAAAGGTTCATAGAATTTTCTTCCCCTTCCCCTTTCCCCGAACTAAATCGCCCTAAGACCATTACCATTAATTTGTATTTTCCCATCAACTAGCTAAAATTGATTAACCCTAGGATTAGGATCCTTTTTTCTTTTTTCCTCTATGTGTATTTTACATACCACAGTAATTTGCTATAGAGAATTTCTAATTTCTATTAAATCAAAATAAGATAATATAAGATATTATATTATTGCTGGAAAAAATTGTTATTTGATTTGATACATTGTGATCCTTAACGTTGATGAATTAAGAAAAACGGAAAGAGAGGGATTCGAACCCTCGGTAAACAAAAGTCTACATAGCAGTTCCAATGCTACGCCTTGAACCGCTCGGCCATCTCTCCTACATAACTTATTATGGAAAATAAACTGAGTGAATAGCGAGTTTTCTTATTCCTGCAGTACAGGTACAACCGCAACCACTCGGGGGTTCCATAGTTCTATTGGAAAAATTCCTTTTGATCTAAGTGGAAGGATACAGGATTTTTTACTAGAAATTGCGCTCGCTATAAAATAAAAGTTTTAATTTGGGTTTTCCCGCAACTAAAGAAAAAGAAAATGGAAGAATTCTTCTTATTGCATAATAAAATAAAGAAACCTTAGAATTCCGTTTGCATAAGATACGCTACACCATACTATCGAAATCAAAAATAGGGTATGAGACAATTAATAACTTTGAAAACACGAAATAGTTGATAACATAAGTTGTTGTTCAGAAATAGGAAAGTGGAATGAAATCCAGTCTTAGTCAAATATTTCATATCTCTTCGTGTCCAAGCAGAAGGAAAAGGATACAATTTGAGCTGAGCGGAAAATCCATATCTCTCTTATCCATTTAAAGCATATGGATTTAGAGTAGAGCATATGGATCAATCTATTTATAATTATAAGAATCGAATGTGTTTGTTTTTATGTTATTTTGTGAAGGAATGAAAACAATTCTATATAGAATGGGTTGGGAATTATGCCTAGATCCCGTGGAAATGGAAATTTCATTGATAAGACCTCCTCAATTGTAGCCAATATTTTATTGCGAATAATTCCGACAACCTCAGGAGAAAAAAAGGCATTTACTTATTATAGAGATGGTGCGATTTGACTCTTTTTTTTGCTTTTTTTTAGCCCTACCTATACCTCAGTCTTACGAAAAAGAGAGGGGGGTTGGCATAGAGAGAACCAAATTTGTAAAGCAAACAAACCCACGCTTCGGGAAGGTGAGGCGAACTAACAATTCCTTCCGTCGTGTATCCTCGATTGATGCGGCTTCAGATACTTCAATTGTAGATTTGAGTATTGAGCGAAAGGTTACACCTACAGGATATGGTATGGTATGGATTACAGGCCAATCCTACTCTATTAGTATCCGTAGGCAGCATAGGGGAGAAAAGCACTACACCTAGAAATAGGAATCAACAAGAGAAAAACTTTGTTAGAAATTACCCCTTTCCTGATCGGTATCAGGGCTGGGAAGAATGGTTGGGATAACAAACAACCATCAGGTTTGTACTTTGGATACCCCTATAACCATCAAAGATCGTTGAAGTAGCTAATTCCTCTAAATAGGAGGCGTTGAGAACAAAGAAATTATTGGAGCTATCGTTTTCCTCTAGCATTAATAGAATTCATTGGTGTTAAGAAAAACCTCTTGTGGGAAGGTTGGCTAGAGATTTCTTGGAAAAATACCAGCCCCTTTCGGTTCATAATGAGACGGGACTAATTCTATTTTGATTCTATAGATTATTTCGCTTAGTACTATTATGTACAGAAGGGAGGAGCCGTATGAGATGAAAACCTCATGTACGGTTTTGGAACGGAGATTTTTTGAATAGAATGAACGACCGTAACGGATGTTGGCTCAATCCGAAGGAAATTATGCGGAAGCTTTGCAAAATTATTATGAAGCTACGCGACTAGAAATCGATCCCTATGATCGAAGTTATATACTCTATAACATAGGCCTTATACACACAAGCAATGGAGAGCATACAAAGGCTTTGGAATATTATTTCCGGGCACTAGAACGAAACCCCTTCTTACCGCAAGCTTTTAATAATATGGCCGTGATCTGTCATTACGTGCGACTATCTCCACTATAGAAAGAAAAAAAAAAAAGAGAGGATCAAATTTTCTAGTAAATACTAGAAAAAAAGGGCTTTCTACATAGGGATCGTAAAAACAACGATTTTTCCCTATCAGCTGTAGGAAGGAAGGACACTTCACGAGAATCAAAAAACGAAGAAAGTATGGCCTATACTACTACTCTATGGATAAAGTTTCTCAAATTGATAGAGAAAGCACCGTAAAGATCAATTAGTGAGCGACTGGGTCGATACAACTAAAAAAAACTGCTTACTTATCCCATGATATGGGGCAAAATTTAGGAATCCGCTTATGTAATAGAGCCGATCCACTAAGGGATTAAGCAGCGGTGTAGTATCAGATCCCAAAGATAGTAAGTTCTTTTTTCTTTCTTATGGAAAAAAGTCTTTTTCAAGGATTCTATAGAGATTTCATATATGAAACCGGGATAGTTACCTCTCAGAAAATTTGAACGAAGGCTCTATATCTATCTATGCTTCATTCTTCTGAAGGTGGGAAAAAAGATCAAACTGATTATTGATAAAAATTAGGGTTTGAAACTTAGGTAATTAATTTCTTCTGCTTAACCCAAGAACAAATTGGATCGATTTTTGATAAATCGAATTCAGTTAAGATAGGGGAAATTCAGATAGCAATTTCTGAGCCGTATGAGGTAGGAAACTCTCAAGTACGGTTCTAAGGGAAGGAACTTCCTATTCCGACCGAGGAGAACAGGCCATTCTACAGGGTGATTCGGAAATTGCGGAAGCTTGGTTTGATCAAGCTGCTGAATATTGGAAACAAGCTATAGCGCTTACTCCGGGAAATTATATTGAAGCACAGAACTGGTTGAAGATTACGAAGCGCTTTGAATTTGAATAAGACCATGCTCCTTCTTTTTCATAAAATGGGTGGTTTGGTTGTTGATCCATTAATCAAATAAATTAGGTCGTAAGATCGAATCAAGAATTTCATTATATCCATTTCTTATACCTTCTATTTTATATGATATTTCATAAGAATAAACCATAGGGATAGGGTCTAGAATAGAAGTAATAAAGTGAATAAAAAGAGGGGGCAATCTAAATATTGCTAATATATTAGGACCATCTTATTAATAATTCTAATGAGTTATCTTGGAATTTAGAATCAAATAAAAAACCCTATATTATGCTCAAGGAAAGTAGATATAGATAGGAGCTTATGCCCTCAAAAAAAATACACTAGTTTCTTAAATTAAAAATAAAAAAGATTTTTTTCTTACGTCGAGAAATATTTGTTTTTCAAGATAAACAATGTCCGTTAGGCACCTAATCTTTATGTCATAATAGACCCGAACACTTGCCTCGGATTGACTTCAATATATAATTGCTCCAGTGAATAACTAAAAAAAAAATAGAAGGATGGTAGATAGTAAAGAAAAGAACTAATCACAATATCTATCTTTCAAAATCTATCTTTCAAAATCTATCTTTCAAAATATATATCTTTCAAAGATTCACTAAAAAGACAGTTGGCGGGTCTCTTTGTATGTCTTGTCCGGAAAGAGGAGGACTTAATGATTATTCGTTCGCCGGAACCAGAAGTAAAAATTGTTGTGGATAGGGATCCTGTAAAAACATCTTTTGAGGAATGGGCCAGACCCGGCCATTTCTCAAGAACACTAGCTAAGGGCCCTGATACTACCACTTGGATCTGGAACCTACATGCTGATGCTCACGATTTCGATAGTCATACTGGTGATTTGGAGGAGATTTCTCGAAAAGTCTTTAGTGCTCATTTCGGGCAACTTTCCATTATCTTTCTTTGGTTGAGTGGCATGTACTTTCATGGCGCCCGTTTTTCCAATTATGAAGCATGGCTAAGTGATCCTACTCACATTGGACCCAGTGCTCAGGTAGTTTGGCCTATAGTAGGGCAAGAAATATTGAATGGTGATGTAGGCGGGGGTTTCCGAGGAATCCAAATAACCTCTGGTTTTTTTCAGCTTTGGCGAGCATCTGGAATAACTAGTGAATTACAACTCTATTGTACTGCAATTGGTGCATTGATTTTTGCAGCGTTAATGCTTTTTGCTGGTTGGTTCCATTATCACAAAGCCGCTCCCAAATTGGCCTGGTTCCAAGATGTAGAATCCATGTTGAATCACCACTTAGCGGGATTATTAGGACTTGGGTCTCTTTCTTGGGCGGGGCACCAAATTCATGTATCTTTACCAATTAACCAATTTCTTGACGCTGGGGTGGATCCTAAAGAGATACCACTTCCTCATGAATTTATCTTGAATCGGGACCTTTTGGCTCAACTTTATCCTAGTTTTGCCGAAGGAGCAACCCCTTTTTTCACTTTAAATTGGTCCAAATACGCAGAATTTCTGACTTTTCGCGGAGGACTAGATCCAGTAACCGGTGGTCTCTGGCTGACCGATATTGCGCACCATCATTTAGCTATTGCTATTCTTTTCCTAATCGCAGGTCATATGTATAGGACCAATTGGGGTATTGGCCATGGACTTAAAGATATTTTGGAGGCTCACAAGGGCCCATTTACAGGACAAGGCCATAAGGGTCTTTATGAAATCTTAACAACGTCATGGCATGCTCAATTATCTCTTAACCTAGCTATGCTAGGCTCTACAACCATTGTTGTAGCTCATCATATGTATTCTATGCCTCCCTATCCATACCTAGCTACTGACTATGGTACACAACTTTCCTTGTTCACACACCACATGTGGATTGGCGGATTTCTAATAGTCGGTGCTGCTGCACATGCAGCAATTTTTATGGTAAGAGACTATGATCCAACTACTCGATACAACGATCTATTAGATCGCGTCCTTAGACACCGCGATGCAATCATATCCCACCTTAACTGGGTATGTATATTTCTAGGTTTTCACAGTTTTGGCTTGTACATTCATAATGATACCATGAGTGCTTTAGGCCGTCCACAAGATATGTTTTCGGATACTGCCATACAATTACAACCTATCTTTGCTCAATGGGTACAAAATATCCATGCTACTGCGCCTGGCGTAACAGCTCCTGGTGCAACAACAAGTACTAGCTTAACGTGGGGAGGCGGCGAGTTAGTAGCAGTAGGTGGCAAAGTGGCTTTGTTACCTATTCCATTAGGAACCGCAGATTTTTTAGTCCATCACATTCATGCATTTACCATACATGTGACTGTATTAATACTTTTGAAAGGTGTTTTATTTGCTCGGAGTTCCCGTTTGATACCCGATAAAGCAAATCTAGGTTTTCGCTTTCCTTGCGATGGGCCTGGCCGAGGGGGAACATGTCAAGTATCCGCCTGGGATCATGTTTTCTTAGGTTTATTCTGGATGTACAATGCAATTTCGGTAGTCATTTTCCATTTCAGTTGGAAAATGCAGTCGGATGTTTGGGGTACTATAAGTGATCAAGGGGTGGTAACTCATATTACAGGGGGAAACTTTGCACAGAGTTCCATTACGATTAATGGGTGGCTTCGAGATTTCTTGTGGGCACAGGCATCGCAAGTCATTCAGTCTTATGGTTCTTCATTATCTGCATATGGTCTTTTTTTCTTAGGTGCTCATTTTGTCTGGGCCTTCAGTTTAATGTTTTTATTCAGCGGCCGTGGTTATTGGCAAGAACTCATTGAATCTATCGTTTGGGCTCATAACAAATTAAAAGTTGCTCCTGCTACTCAGCCTAGAGCCTTGAGCATTATACAAGGACGCGCTGTAGGAGTAACCCATTACCTTCTGGGTGGAATTGCCACGACATGGGCATTCTTCTTAGCGAGAATTATTGCAGTAGGATAGTGGCTAGGAGGATTTGAAAGGCATTATGGAATTAAGATTTCCCAGGTTTAGCCAAGGCTTAGCTCAGGACCCCACTACTCGTCGTATTTGGTTTGGTATTGCTACCGCACATGATTTCGAAAGTCATGATGATATTACTGAAGAACGTCTTTATCAGAACATTTTTGCTTCTCACTTTGGGCAATTAGCAATAATCTTTCTATGGACGTCCGGAAATCTGTTTCATGTAGCTTGGCAAGGAAATTTTGAATCATGGATACAGGATCCTTTACACGTAAGACCTATTGCTCATGCGATTTGGGATCCTCATTTTGGTCAACCCGCTGTGGAAGCCTTTACTCGAGGAGGTGCTGCTGGTCCAGTGAATATTGCTTATTCTGGAGTTTATCAGTGGTGGTATACAATAGGATTACGCACCAATGAGGATCTTTATACTGGAGCTCTTTTTCTATTATTTCTTTCTACGCTGTCCTTAATAGCGGGTTGGTTACATCTACAACCCAAATGGAAACCAAGCCTTTCGTGGTTCAAAAACGCGGAATCTCGTCTCAATCATCATTTGTCAGGACTTTTCGGGGTAAGTTCTTTGGCTTGGACAGGACATTTAGTTCATGTTGCTATTCCCGCATCCAGGGGGGAGTACGTTCGATGGAATAATTTCTTAGATGTATTACCCTATCCCCAGGGGTTGGGACCCCTTTTGACGGGTCAATGGAATCTTTATGCCCAAAACCCTGATTCGAGTAATCATTTATTTGGTACCGCTCAAGGAGCGGGAACTGCCATTCTAACTCTTCTTGGGGGATTCCATCCACAAACACAAAGTTTGTGGCTGACCGATATGGCTCACCATCATTTAGCTATTGCATTTATTTTTCTCATTGCCGGTCACATGTATCGAACTAACTTCGGAATTGGGCACAGTATTAAAGATCTTTTAGAAGCGCATACTCCTCCGGGGGGTCGATTAGGGCGTGGGCATAAGGGCCTTTATGACACAATCAACAATTCGATTCATTTTCAGTTAGGTCTTGCTCTAGCTTCTTTAGGGGTTATTACTTCCTTAGTAGCTCAACATATGTACTCTTTACCTCCTTATGCATTCATAGCACAAGACTTTACTACTCAAGCTGCTTTATATACTCATCACCAATATATTGCAGGGTTCATCATGACAGGGGCTTTTGCTCATGGAGCTATTTTTTTCATTAGGGATTACAATCCGGAACAGAATGAGGATAATGTATTGGCAAGAATGTTAGACCATAAAGAAGCTATCATATCTCATTTAAGTTGGGCTAGCCTCTTTCTAGGATTCCATACCTTGGGCCTTTATGTTCATAACGACGTCATGCTTGCTTTTGGTACTCCAGAAAAGCAAATCTTGATCGAACCTATATTTGCCCAATGGATACAATCTGCTCATGGCAAGACGACATATGGGTTCGATATACTCTTATCTTCAACGAATGGCCCCGCTTTCAATGCGGGTCGAAGCCTATGGTTGCCCGGATGGTTGAATGCTGTTAATGAGAATAGTAATTCGCTTTTCTTAACAATAGGACCTGGGGATTTCTTGGTTCATCATGCTATTGCTCTAGGTTTGCATACAACTACATTGATTTTAGTAAAGGGCGCTTTAGATGCACGCGGTTCCAAATTAATGCCAGATAAAAAGGATTTTGGATATAGTTTTCCTTGTGACGGCCCAGGGCGCGGCGGTACTTGTGATATTTCTGCTTGGGACGCATTTTATTTGGCAGTTTTCTGGATGTTAAATACCATTGGGTGGGTTACTTTTTATTGGCATTGGAAACATATCACATTATGGCAGGGCAACGTTTCACAATTTAATGAATCCTCCACTTATTTGATGGGATGGTTAAGAGATTACCTATGGTTAAACTCTTCACAACTTATCAATGGATATAATCCTTTTGGGATGAATAGTTTATCGGTATGGGCGTGGATGTTCTTATTTGGACATCTTGTTTGGGCTACTGGATTTATGTTCTTAATTTCCTGGCGGGGGTATTGGCAGGAATTAATTGAGACTTTAGCATGGGCTCATGAACGCACACCTTTAGCTAATTTAATTCGCTGGAGAGATAAGCCCGTGGCTCTTTCCATTGTGCAAGCAAGATTGGTTGGATTAGCTCACTTTTCCGTGGGTTATATATTCACTTATGCAGCTTTCTTGATTGCCTCAACATCAGGCAAGTTTGGTTAATTTAGTTTGTTTTTTTGTACTGTATCAGCACCTAGTTCATTACTCTTGATAGAGAGGGAGGATCTGCCTTTTTAGATTTCTTTTTCTATTTATTTTTCCATCTAGGATTAGAACCGTATACTTGGTAATAATAGCAACGACACATTATGGCAAAAAAAAGTTTGATTCAGAGGGAGAAGAAGCGGCAGAAATTAGAACAGAAATATCATTTGATTCGTCAATCTTTAAAAAAAAAGATAAGAAGCAAAGTTTCTCCCTTGAGTTTGAGTGAAAAAACGAAAATGCGAGAAAAATTGCAATCCCTACCGCGTAATAGTGCACCTACACGCCTTCATCGACGTTGTTTTTTGACCGGAAGACCTAGAGCTAACTATCGACATTTTGGGCTATCCGGACACGTACTTCGAGAAATGGTTTATGAATGTTTGTTACCGGGTGCAACAAGATCCAGTTGGTAAGGATAAAATACCCTTTCGTATTTGTATGGATTTCTGGAATTGATAATCATAGAGGAGCCCTCTTTACCATTCTGTATAAATGGACTATTCTATTTGTATAGATATTGGTAGAGGGGCGTATCCAACCCTCTTTTATCCACTAGTTACCCCTCTTTAGTTTAAGAGTATAGAGCAGTTTGGTAGCTCATAAGGCTCATAACCTTGGGGTTGCGGGTTCGATTCCCACTACCGCCTCCATACTCCTTCTTTATGATATATGCATGATATAATATATACATCATGCATTTGTATCTGGATTTTTTGATTTCCTAAAAGAGTTTTGGTCTAACAGTTTTTTCTCGGAAGAAGCAAAAAAATAAAAGAAAGAATAAAATATGAAAGAAAAGCGTCCATTGTCTAATGGATAGGACAGAGGTCTTCTAAACCTTTGGTATAGGTTCAAATCCTATTGGACGCAATCTTATTTCTATCTATTCTTTAAATAACTATACTAAACTATAAAACAAAGAAAACTTTTTTGCATGATTCAAATGAAAAAGCTTTCTCAACGATTCCTATTCTACTAACAAGAGTAGACATGCAAAATTTATTTGTTACTGAAGAGAAAACCGTTCCAGCTGTTCCTGAATAGCTTCCTTCAAAAGGATTTCCGCTTGCTCGGTGAATGTCTTGCTAGAAGATATAATTTCTTGGAATTGAGGTTTAGTATCTTTTAGATGTTTACGTAACTCATCCAGAAATTTATTTACCTGTTCAATTTCTAACGAATCAAGATATCCTCTTGTTCCGGTATAAATAGTAGCTATCTGCTCTTCCACTGGGAGAGGATTTGCCTGGGATTGTTTAAGCAATTCCCTTAATCGTCGACCCCTTGCCAATTGATTCTGACTTGTTTTATCGAGAGCAGAGGCGAATTGTGCAAAGGCTTGTAACTCTGCGAATTGCGCTAGTTCCAATTTTGATTTGCCAGCTACTTGTTTCATGGCTTTAATTTGAGCCGCGGATCCTACTCTGGAAACAGAAATACCCACATTAATAGCGGGTCGAATTCCGGCATTGAATAGATCCGCAGATAAGAATATTTGTCCATCTGTAATGGAGATTACATTAGTAGGAATATAGGCGGAAACGTCTCCAGATTGAGTCTCAACTATTGGTAAAGCGGTCATACTTCCTTCGCCTAAAAGAGAATTTAATTTAGCGGCTCTTTCTAAAAGGCGTGAATGCAAATAAAAAACATCCCCTGGATAAGCCTCACGTCCGGGAGGTCTTCTTAATAGAAGGGACATTTGGCGATAAGCTTGTGCCTGTTTGGAGAGATCATCATAAATTATTAAAGTATGCCGTTCGCGGTACATAAAATACTCAGCCAGGGCTGCTCCCGTATAAGGAGCGAGGTATTGTAATGTAGCAGGTGAATCCGCCATTTCAGCTACTACAATAGTGTATTCCATGGCCCCCTCCTCATGGAAAGTAGTTACTACTTGAGCTACGGAGGATGCTCTTTGACCGATAGCTACATAAACACATATTACACCTTGCCCTTTTTGATTGAGAATTGTATCTGTGGCTACTGCTGTTTTGCCAGTCTGTCTGTCCCCAATAATTAACTCTCGCTGACCGCGCCCTATAGGGATCATCGAATCGATAGCAATAAGCCCTGTTTGAAGAGGTTCGTATACGGAACGCCTGGAAATTATACTTGGAGCAGGAGATTCAATTAAGCGAGATTCGGAAGCTATAATTTCGCCTTTCCCATCAATAGGTTTAGCCAGAGCATTTACAACACGACCCAAGTAAGCCTCACTCACGGGTATCTGAGCAATTCTTCCTGTTGCTTTTACAAAACTTCCCTCTTGTATCATCAACCCATCGCCCATTAATACAATCCCAACATTTTTGGATTCCAAATTCAGAGCAATACCCCTAGTACCTTCTGCAAATTCGACTAATTCACCTGACATTATTTCACCAAGACCTATAATACGAGCAATCCCATCCCCCACTTGAACTACGCGACCTATATTCTCAATCCCTACTTTCCTATTATATTGTTCAATACGTTCGCGGAGAATTTTATGAATTTCGTCGACTCGAAGGGTTGCCATTAGTGTTTCTTGACTCTTTTTTCGGAAGCAAGGGGAAAAATAATGCCTAAATTCTAAACGAAAGTAGAAGTTCAAGGCCTAATTAATTTAATTATTTCTTCCATTCCAGGGACCCGAGAATGCCAATATTAGCACGAATCGTACGGAAATGTAACTCGGTATTCAAACAACTATTCAGAGTTCCTAGAGCTCCTTGTACGGCCTGTTGGAAAACCCGCTGTCGGACCTGATTCATTGCCCTTTGTTTTTCAAAATAAAGGGTTTCGTTTTTAGACTTTTCCAATTGTTCCAAACTAATAGAAGTAGCATTAATCAAATTTGCTTTTTCTCGTTCTATCTCAGAGTATCCATTCATTCGATACTCATCCGCTTCTAGTTCGACTTTCTGTAATCGAATCCGAGCTTTTTCGAGTTGCTCAATGGTCCCTCTACGCAATTCTTCTGAATTTCGAATAGTACTCAAGATCCTCTGTTTTCGATTATCTAATAAATCTTTTAATGAAAGTAGATTATTTTGTAAGTTTACAACTTTTATGATCTCTTCCCGAACCAAACATGAATCTTTCGATTCATTTGGCTCTCACGCTCCTTTTTTTTTTTCTATAGCTATTTCCATATCTTTTTTTTAAGTAATGAGCCTATCCTCTATCTTCTTTTTTATGTTTATATTTCAATATACCGAAACCTATATAAGACTAGATAAATATTAAGAGGACTCTTCCGCCTAGATAAAAATATATCATGGTCAGCAAAGTTGTTTCTTTATTTTTATTTGCCCTCTAGTTAATAATTTCAATTTCATTAAGAAAAACTAACTAAATAAATGGAAAATGAAAATTAATAGAATTCTTTTTTATTTTTTTTTTCTTCAAATCCAAAAAATTTCTCTTTTTTATACATAGGTCGTCGATTCGGCATTGGTTAAAAAAGGGCAGGGTGCCCCCTTTTTTTTCTAGTAAATAGTTCAAACCATTTTATCGATATGAGTGTTCTATATCAGATAAATTTTACATTAGCTATTTCCCGTTTAAATTGGTACTAATACTAATATAGTTGTAGAAAGAGTACCTCTTTTTGCCTGGACTTCAAGCAGTTTAGCTTTAACCGTGTTAATGGTCTCACATTCTTGGTTTATAGAGAATCAAAGTTGATTTACCAATGAGTCGCGAAATGCTATGGTTCTTCCATATGATTTCTGAATTTATTCAGAAGTAATTCGTCGAGATCGTGCACCCTTTTCTTATTTATCCGAAAAATACTAAAAAATATTATAAAGTGCAGCCGGATAGATCCAATCTATTCTTGAAATAGACAACTCGCACACACTCCCTTTCCAAAAAAAATCAAAACACCAACCACTACAGTTAGATTTATTAGATTTGTTGCTAAAATATCGGTATTAAGCCCGAAACTGCCAGCGGATGGCCAGTGAGCTAAAAAAACGAAAGAATGGGTTACATTTTTCATATGCTCTCCTCTTATAGATAGGACGAACAAAGAACAAAGTTTTTCGATCACTTACTTCGCTCGCCCTTTTTTGATCGGTTTTTTTAATGCAAATAGATTCAATCTAGTAATTTCTTTTAGATTAAGTCTTACGTCTTGTTTGACCGGTGAAAGACTTCCTTTGTTGAAATGTTCTGTTCCCAAAATTCCTAAAATAAAAGGAAAAAACTTTCCACTTTCCTAAACTAAGGACGGGAAATAAGAAGGTGAGCATATCTTCTAAATTAATAATACTCAACTCAGCCCTTCCTAGAATGGGGTATTATCTGTCCCGATAAATAGATAATTCCAGGAGTAATAAATAGGAGTAAATTAAATAAAGTATTGATATAATTGGAATTGTGGAAGCAAATACCAATTTACTAAAAAAAGAAAAAAGTATCTAATCGAAATCGAAAGAATTTTTTTTTTAAGATTAAACAAAAGGGTTCGCAAATAAAAGCGCTAGTGCCACAACTAGTCCATAAATTGTTAAAGCTTCCATAAAAGCTAGACTAAGCAATAAAGTACCTCGTATTTTACCTTCTGCTTCTGGCTGTCTCGCAATACCTTCTACAGCTTGTCCTGCAGCAGTACCTTGACCAACTCCAGGTCCAATAGAAGCAAGCCCTACGGCCAATCCAGCAGCAATAACAGAAGCAGCAGCAATTAGTGGATTCATGGTGAGTAGTTCCTCGTGTCAAAAAAAAGAAATGGTTAAGGATACAATCAACCAATAAATTCTTACTTCTAAGCTCTATTGGGGAGAAGTAAAGTAACTAAAAAGTACAAATTGAAATCAAATTGAAATGATAATGTGAATTGTCCGAACTACATAGAAGGGAATTCCATATCCATATATCGGATTAGATAATGAATCTAACCTAGGAATATATAATATAATATCCTATATATATACATTTGTTTCTTCTATTTTGTTTGCATATTTTCTCATTTTCTATTGAATCGGATTCTAAAATCATTGCTTAAAGTGGAAACCTGCATAAAAGAGGACTCCACTTATAGACATTAAGGATATTATAGTATAGATCTAGCCTGACTCCACCCTCCTTAATGCATATATACTTTGAAAATTCCATAATATAGTCTATTCTATTCTCTCTCCTACAACTCTAGGCTATATATTCATACGCATTTCTAACTATTTTTTTGCAACCAAGCAGATTATCTGGAACCATGCATGAATTGAGCTAAGCTGCAAAAAAAAAAAATACTATTTCCAAAAAGAGTCAATTCAATGATGACCCTCCATGGATTCACCTATATAGGCTGCGGCTAATGTTGCAAAAATAAGAGCTTGAATACCGCTTGTAAATAATCCAAGAAACATGACCGGTATAGGGATTACTAAGGGGACTAAAGAAACAAGAACAACAACGACTAATTCATCCGCCAATATATTCCCGAAAAGTCGAAAGCTAAGCGATAATGGTTTTGTGAAATCTTCTAGGATGTTAATTGGTAAAAGGATTGGAGTTGGTTTAATATATTTCTCGAAATAGCTCAATCCTTTTTTGCTAAGACCAGCATAAAAATATGCCGCTGACGTGAGTAAAGCTAAAGCAACAGTAGTATTTATATCATTCGTGGGCGCTGCTAATTCCCCATGGGGTAACTCTATAATTTTCCAAGGTAAAAGAGCACCCGACCAATTCGAAACAAAAATAAAAAGGAACATAGTTCCAATAAAGGGAACCCAGGGACCATATTCTTCTCCAATCTGAGTTTTGCTCAAGTCTCGAATAAACTCAAGGACATATTCAAAAAAATTCTGACCGTCGGTCGGGATGGTTTGTGGATTCCGAACAGCTATGACAACTGAACCTAGCAAGATAGTAATTACGACCCAAGAAGTGATGAGTACTTGGGCATGAATTTGGAAACCTCCTATTTGCCAATAGAAGTGTTGGCCTACTTCTACACCCGATATATCGTATAACCCCTTGAGTGTTTTAATGGAACAAGGTATAATATTCATATTGTCCTCTGATAAAAATTGAACTTCAAAAAAGGAATTCTTTTGATTCAACCATCTCTTTCTCAACTCAGCAACTTGAAGTATTAATCTTATATTTAGGATACCAAGAAAGCACATCAGATCATAATATATATCAATACCCTCTAATATATATCAATATTCCCCTTCTTTTTTCTATGCAAAAAAAATTCTATGCAAAAAAAAAGATATAGTAAAGTAAGTGATTCCATAAATTTACGCAGTTGCCCAAGAATTCACTATATATTCTTAATCAACGATTTCTTATATAGAGAGAACGGCCCTCACAAATTGAAAATACTAATTTGTTAAGAATCAATCGAATTGAAGTCATAGTGTCATCGTTGGCTGGAATCGATATATTCGCGAGATCCGGGTCACAATTTGTATCGACTAAAGAAATAGTAGGAATCCCCAAAATGGCACATTCCCGAAGAGCTATATACTCTTTTTGCTGATCAAGGACGATCACAATGTCTGGCAATCTCGTCATATATTTGATCCCGCCGAGATACCTTTGCAAAGTAGATAATTTTCTCTTCAAGATTGCCACATCTCTTTTTGGGAGATGGTGGAATTTTCCCATTTTTTCTTCTGCTCTTAAGTCTCTAAATTGAGAAAGTCTAGTTTTCGTAATCGACCAATTCGTTAACATACCACTGAACCACTTTTTATTAACATAATGACAACGAGCCCTTATTGCAGCTGATGCTACTAAATCTGTTGCTCTTTTTTTGGTACCAACAATTAAGAAACTTTTTCCCTGACTTGCTGCATCAAAAACTAAATCACAAGCTTCTGATAAAAAACGAGCCGTTCTAGCGAGATTTATAATATGAGTACCTTTACGCTTTGCCGAAATGTAAGGGGCCATTTTAGGATTCCATTTCTTAATACCATGACCAAAATGAACTCCTGCTTCTATCATCTCTTTCAAATTAATGTTCCAATATCTTCTTGTCATTTTTTCCACACTTCCTTTTTTTTAATCCTACCATTCCATTACGGAATTTAGTTCTTTTTGAAGATTAAGAAAGATCCGAAATAGCTTGAAATAAATAATAATTGTTCCGAGAGAACCTTGTACTAAGATAAGAGTTGGCCATTGATACATGGTATAAACATAACCACCTTAATGAATTAACTGACTTGTTTTACTTATTAAAATAAAAATCTTAAAAATCTAAAATTTGACCTGTTAGTGTTCTAAGTTCAAAAGTCTAGTAAAGTAAAAAATATTTTTATGGGGGTTCTTATGTCTCATAAAAATTGTTTGTTACGTCAGAATCTGAAGAAACTAATTCTGTATGGAGAAACAAAAAATCTCTCATTTCCGACGCGAATAGATTTTTTTTTTTTATTTCGAAATAAAGGTTCTTGTCTTGTGGGGAACGATGCACAAATTTTTGGAATCCGGTACCAACAGGTATAATCCCCCCCAGAACTACGTTTTCTTTCAAGCCTTTCAACCAATCAATGCGACCTCGTAGGGCAGCTTTTGCTAAAACTCGAGCAGTTTCTTGAAAACTTGCTTCAGATATGAAACTTTGGGTATTCAGGGAAGCCCTTGTTATTCCCAATAAGATTGCCCGATAATAGATCGATTCATCCAAAGCTCGTCCTGCTCGTTCCGCTCGCAATAGTCCGATTAATTCCCCAGGCGAAAAAACATTAGACATTCCATCTTCGGAAACCCGCACTTTTGATGTTACTTGGCGTATAATAATCTCTATATGTCTATTATGGATCTGTACCCCTTGGGATCGATAAACCTTTTGGATTTTATTAACCAAAGAGATACGACTTTGGGCTATGGTTAGCTCAGCTCCAATCAAGAATCCCCAAGGGACCCCAAGAATTCTTGGTATACGCTCATTCCAATCCTCAATTCTCCTTTCGAGATTCGGGGATAATGAATCAATTGAACGCGCTTCAAAGATTTGTTCCACTTTTGGAAGACCTTGCGTTATGTCACTAGATCTCGATTTTTCATATATAAACGTAACTAACCTATCTCCCTTGTAAAGGATTTCTCCATAATGACCATTAACAGTTGCTCCTGTAGTGGCCAAATAAGGTTTAGCTGCTCTTATAACAAAGGAATTCATATTTACAATGAAAATTTGACCGGATTTTTTTATGTGCGATTTAAATAGACATACATTTTCACAAATAAATTGTCCAAGGTGAATTATTGCCAATGTCTCTTCCCAAGAATCATGATGGACAAAGTGACAATTCAAAAGGAATGGATCCAACATTATGTTACTATCGAAATTAGAAATCCTTTTATTTTCATCTATTAAAGAGTATTTAAGTTCTTGAAGTACTTGGAAGGTTTGTTTTAAATTGTCAACGAACAAATATTTTTTTAACAGGATTTTATTATGCGTTAGTAAATAGTAAGATGAAGAAAAATGCGATATACTAGCTACAATAGCGCCTAAGGGCCCAAAAATTTCTCGAATAGGAATTCTAGGATTCCATTCTTTTATCGCATTGGGATGTTTTGAATTCTTGAATAAACCAATTCGAGAACAGTTGGATGCCGACAAAATCATCAAAGAGTGGTATTCTTTATTTCGATTCAACAAAGTGCCAATAGCTTCTGGATGTTGGCTAAGTGATTCAATCTTCGCCTTGGAATAAAAAGAATTGATATTGGCGCGATCTAACCTATTATGGGGAATCGGTCCTGCACTTGTCCTACCATACCTTTTTCGTGTATACGAAATAGTGGACTTGACTAACTCAATTCTTAGGAAATCGCGAATAAGATCATTTGCTCTTACCTCAACAAGGGAAGCACCAGCCTTTTCTTTTTCTTCTTGTTCCCAATTCACTACTAAGCAAGTTCTAACAAATTGACTATTTGTGTGATAAATTCTTTGAGTTAACTTGCTATTTTCATGAGAAATAAAATTGACAAGTCGAATTTGGAGATTATTTTCTTCTTGCAAGAGATCCTGCGGGAAAAGTGTTGCTAAATTTCTTCCTTCGTCCATTTCATATGCCACTGTAGGGCGAACGGAAACAAAATACTTTTCCTTGCTCTTGAGAATTTTTTTCCGTTGAACATAGACCCAATTTTTCCTTTTTTTTGATTCCTTAGAATCTTTTTTTTGTCTTTCTGGCGGTATCAAACAGCCACCTAATATCTTATCCGCCTCTTCAGGAAAATGAATATCTCCGGAAAATATTTTGAGTTCCGTATGGCTTTTTTTTCTCTTCACTCGGACCAGTCCGCCTAGTCGACTTCTTGTATTTTTTGTGAGTTGTGTATTCACTCCAATAATACTATTGTCAAGTATCTTTAGGGATGAAGATCTCGGCAAGATATGAAGTTCTTGAAGAATGAAAAAAAACCGATCTACTTCTTTTTGGTATTTTAGACTAAATTCTTTTGTTCCTCGATGCTCAATCAAACCCTCTTTTTTTAAGATGGAATCTTCCTCTGGGCTCTCGTATTCGTCCTCTGAATCTTCTTCTGAGTCTTCCTCTAAAGTACCATATTTTTCCTCTGCGCTTTCCCCGGGGCTGCCATATTCGTCTTCTGAGTCTTCCTCTAGAGTTCCATATTCGTCCTCTTGGGTCCTATATTTGCTCTCTGGGCTCCCATATTCCTCTTCTGAGTCTTTCTCTAAAGTCCTATATTCGTTCTCTGGGTTCCCATATTCGTTTTCTGGGCTCCCATATTCGTCTTCTAGGGTTTCATATTCGTATTCGTCTTCTAGGATTCCATATTTAGATTCTTCTAGGGTTTCATATTCATATTCGTCCTCTCGGGTCCTGTATTCGTCTTCTAGGGTCTCATATTCCTCTTCTGAGTCTTCCGCTCGAGTCCTATATTCTTCTTCTAGGGTCCTATATCTAAATTTAACAATTCCTGAACCCTTTTTATCTTTTCTGTATCGGGGATCGTCAAAATAAGCAAAAATAGTATTTCTACGTAAAACACCCATAAGGGGGATTTCAATCGAAATCCCAAAACAGGATATTAGTTCTTTCTCTTGTTCTTGATGATATTGTAATGGAATGACGAACCTATTTCTTCGCTTTTTCGCCAACAAATCTGAATTATCTTGAAAAATAGAAGGATAGATAAAATTCCAATGGCCATTGGACATGATTCGATCCGACGTTGAATAATCAAGAATTTCCCTATCTTTTTTACCATAAGTATTCATTTGATCTTGATCCTTGTGGAGTGAAAAAGACGCTATACTGGATCTGCACATACTTACTGACAATATCCATAAATGGCTTGTTTTTGGTAATCGGCGAAGATTACCATATTGATATTCGGGCGCATGGTAAACATCAGTACTCCAGTGCATTTCGCCGTCTGATTCAGAATAAATATGCTTTTGTACCCTTTCTTTAAAATGTAAAGTGGACGTTCCGGCACGAATCTCCGCAATTACTTGTTCGGATTTTACATATTGATCATTTTGCACTAGAATCAAGCTTTTTGAGGGAATATTCACACTATATAGAATATCTTGACTCTGAATAGTTACATGCAAGTCTATATAACATAGAAAAGCAGGCTGCCCATGACGGGTACGTGTGGGGTGAACCAAATTCTCATTGAATTTTATTTTTCCATTCGAAGGGGATCGTACAAGGTCGGCAGTACCCCCTGTGAATACTCCGCCAGTATGAAAAGTTCTTAATGTTAGTTGAGTCCCTGGCTCCCCAATTGATTGACCTGCAATAATACCTACGGCTTCTCCCAATTCGACCAGATCACTATGAGTAGGACTCCGGCCATAGCATAATTGACAGATCCAAGAAGTGCTTCGGCAAGTAAAGGGGGTTCTAATATATATTGGTTGTGCTCGAAATGGTTGTGCTCGAAAGGCAGTTATGAATCGATTGACTAATCCAATTCCAATATCTTGATTTCGCGCGGCAATGCATCGTGAACCGATATATATATCGTCTGCTAATACACGACCAATTAGTGTTTGGACAAAAAGTTTTTCCGTCATCCCATTTTGAGGACTTACAGAAATACCTCGGATAGTACCACAATCTCTTCTACGCACAATAATATGTTGAACTACTTCAACAAGTCTACGTGTAAGATATCCAGCATCTGCTGTTCGCACAGCAGTATCTACAACCCCTTTGCGGGCTCCATAGCAGGAAATTATATATTCTGTCAAAGAAAGTCCCTCGCGTAAATTGCTTTGAATAGGTAAATCAATCATTTGTCCTTGAGGGTCCGACATTAATCCTCTCATACCTACTAATTGGTGTACTTGAGATGCATTTCCTCTGGCTCCTGAAAAAGACATTAGATAGACTGGATTAGAAGGATCCGTTATCCGAAAATTTGAATTCATTTCTTGTTTCAAATATTCACTTGTCGCATACCATATCTCAACAGATTGGCGTAATTTTTCTACCGCGTGTACAGCCCCATAATAATAGTGTTTCTCCAAAAGAAAACTCTGTTGTTCCGCGTCTTGGACTAACCATCCCTTAGAGGGTATTGTTAAAAGATCCTCGATTCCTAACGAAATCGATGTAGTAGTGGCTTGATGGAAGCCCAGAGTCTTTAGTTGATCCAGTATATGGGATGTATATCCCATTCCAAAATGATCTATTAATCTGCTAATAAGTCGTTTCATACCAGTTCCGTCTATCTCTTTATTATGAAAGACCAGATTGGCCCGTTCCGCCATACATAAGTACCCCCTTTTCGGCTGAGTAGGATTCGACAATTGCTGAGTAGGATTCGACAATGGGCCTGAGTCAGTGATTCGAAAATTTAATTAACTTAATTGCCTCAATCTCAATCTGGATTCGCGTGGCAAATAATGATGATACTAGGGAAATCGGAATGCCCCCCGAAAGGGGAGGGGCATCGCCGAATCTAACTTTCTTGTTTAGGTAGTGTATGAATAGGCCTGACTAAATCCTTGTATGGCTTCCTCTATTTCTCTATAAAAAGAAATATGACCAAGAGTGGTTCGAATGTATATCGAACGAATTTCTTTTTTTCTATTTCCCATTATTAGATAGTGGGCATAAATCTCATGATAAGTCCCCAAAGATTCATATTGAACTTCAATCGGAACTTCTCTTGACCCAATGACGCGTTGATCCAGGTTCCATCGTAGCCACAAGGGACTATCTAAACTGATTAGTTTTTGTCTATAAGCTCCCAGTGCATCATAAGAACTAGAAAAATGGGGTTCTTTATCTTTCCTATATTTAAAATTATTATTATTATTGTAATTTACTTTTAGATTTGGGTAGTTTCTGCAACTATTATATCTATTTGCACAAATACCTCGACGCTTTCCAATCGTTAATACATAAAGCCCGATAAGCATGTCTTGGGTTGGTACGCAAATAGGATCCCCAATAGCGGGAGATAAGAGATTCATATGAGAAAACATAAGTAAACGGGCTTCTGCCTGAGCTTCCAAGGATAAAGGTAGATGAACAGCCATTTGATCTCCATCAAAGTCCGCATTGAAACCCTTACACACTAATGGGTGTAAAGAAATAGTACGCCCCTCTACTAAAGTGGGTTGAAAGGCCTGTATGCCTAATCTATGCAGGGTAGGTGCTCTATTTAACAGTACAGGATGTCCCCGCATAACTTCTTGAAGTATTTCCCATACAATGGGTTCTTTTTCCCAAATTTTCCTTTTAGCAATCCTTACATTAGAAGTGGCGCGTTTCGTGATTAAATCGCGAATTACAAATAGCTGAAAAAGCTTTATTGCTATCTCTAGAGGTAATCCACATTGATGTAATGAAAGCGAAGGACCCACAACAATGACAGAACGCCCCGAGTAATCGACCCGTTTCCCAAGCAGAGTCTCGCGAAACCTTCCCTCTTTACCTTCAATTACATCTGAAAGTGATTTGTATACTTTATTGTGACCATCCCTCGTCGGTTGCCCGCGGGACCCACTATCAAGAAGTGTATCCACGGCTTCTTGTACCAATTTTTCCTGGCACATTACTAAATCTGCTGGCGCTAATTCACTTCTTTTTAATAGATAGGCAAGATTGTTGTTCCGACGGATAACTCTCTTATAAAGTTCATTAATGTCTGAAGTCACTACTTTATCTCCAGACCTATAAACAATAGGTCTCAATTCGGGAGGAAGAACCGGTAATAAGCACAAAACCATCCATTCTGGTTCTACATTTGTTTGAATAAAATGTTTCGCCAATTGCATGCGTCTAATCAAAAAAACTTTTCTTATTCGTCTTTTTCTATCTTCCCACTCATCTCCACTATACCCCTCGTCTTCTAATTCCTTCCATTCGACCAAAGAATTCTCTATAATAATTCGCAAATCCAAATCTGCTAATTGTTCTCTAATAGCACCTGCTCCTGTCGCAATTTCCCGATTTCGAAATGTTGCAAAGCCTGGGGTAGAAAAAAAGGGAGAAATGCTGTGGTTACAGGATGCAATTTCCTCTTCGAATAAACCTCGTAATCGTAAAAAAGTGGGTTTTTTAGTGCTGGGCCTAGCAAAAGAGAAATCGCCGTATACTAGGCCCTCCAACTTCTTAAGAGGTTTATCTAAAAGATTCGCGATATAACTAGGAAGACCTTTCAAATACCACACATGAGTCACGGGACATGCGAGTTTGATGTATCCCATTTGATATCTTCGTATCCGAGAATCCACAAATTCGACCCCGCATTTTTGGCAAAATCTTTCGTCTTCGTTTTCAGCTCCGCTCGCTCGAGAATTGCCACAAGCGCAAATCCCGCTTTTTATGGGTCCAAAGATTCTTTCGCAAAACAATCCATCTTTTTCTGGTTTATCGGTTTTATAATGAAAAGTAGAGGGCCTTGTGACTTCGCCAACGACTTCTCCATTAGGTAGGTTTTTGTTAGCCCAAGCCTTTATTTGTTGAGGGGAAACGAGTCCAATTTGAAGTTGTTGATGTTTATATTGGTCAATCATAAAATAGAAATAAGAAAAGAATTTATATTTATTCCGATCAAACTTCCTCCCTATTAACCTGGAAGTTCTTTTCAGATACAAGGAAATGATTCAGTTCTAGAGCCAAAGATCGTAGTTCTCGAACGAGCACTCGAAAAGATTCTGGAGGATCCTCATGATTAGGTATTCTTTTTCCCCAGATCGTAGCATTAAGTATTTCTTGGCGAGCTATAAGATGGTCAGATTTATAAGTAAGTATCTCTTGTAAAATATGAGCAACACCAAATCCTTCTAAAGCCCAAACTTCCATTTCTCCTACTCGTTGTCCCCCTTGCTTGGCTCTTCCTCTAACCGGTTGTTGTGTAACAAGTGAGTAGGGCCCAGTAGAACGCCCATGAATTTTCTCATCAACTTGATGAATTAATTTTAAGATATAGGACTTCCCTATTAGAACAGGTTGCTCAAAGGGGTCGCCTGTTCTTCCATCAAATATTCTGCTTTTTCCCGGGTACTCGGGTTCAAATACCCATGGATTTTTTGTTTCTTTACTGGCTTCATATAATTCTGAAAACACAAGTTTTCTTGAAGCCTCTTGCTCATATCTCTCTCATCAAAGGGTGCTATTCTATAATGTTTCTTTAGCAGATCCCCCGCTAATCCGAGCGAGCTTTCAAATATTTGTCCCACATTCATTCGGGAGGGTACTCCTAAGGGATTGAAGACCATATCAACGGGTGTTCCATCTTGCAAATAGGGCATATCTTGCCTAGGCAAAATTTTGGAAATGATCCCTTTATTCCCATGTCTTCCGGCTACTTTATCCCCAACTTTGATTTCACGTTTCTGTAAAATATATACACGAACCATTATGTCGAGCGGGTCCCTTTGGATCCATTTCACATCGATAACGCGCCCTCTTCCACCTATAGGTAATTTCAGAGAAGTTTCTTTTGAAGTGGAAACCTCAAGGCCAAATATGGCCCGTAATAATCCAGCTTCCGCGATATAAGATGATTCGCTCGCTATCTGAGGCGTTAATTTACCTACTAAAATATCACCAGTTTCTACCCAGGATCCCAACCTAACAACTCCATTTCTGTCCAAATTGCGGAGTAAATGTTCTTCTAGATGTGGTATTTCTTTAGTGATTTTTTCAGCGGAGCCCTGGCTTGTCGTATCCGTCTGAATTTCATATTTCCGGATGTGAAAAGAGGTATAAATATCTTCATATACCAAACGTTCGCTAATTAGTACTGCGTCTTCAAAATTGTAACCTTCCCATGGCATATAAGCTACTAATACGTTTTTTCCTAAAGCAAGTTCGCCCCCAATTGTAGCAGCTCCTTCTGCTAAAATTTGTCCTTTTTTAATGGATTTACCCCGTGGAACCCGGGGTTTTTGGTGCATACAAGTATTTTTGTTAGAGCGACGGTGGTTAACTAAAGGAATACTTATAGTCTTCCCACTACTTGATAAAAGTATCTTATGACTATCAGTAGAAATGATCTTTCCCTCGCGTTCGGCTATAATGGAAACCCTCGAATCTAGAGCTGTTTGGCGTTCCAATCCAGTTCCAACAATGCATTTCTCGGACCGAGAAAGCGGAACTGCTTGGCGCTGCATATTAGAACTCATTAAAGCCCGATTCGCATCATTGTGCTCAATAAAAGGAATGAGAGAACCCCCAATAGAAAAATATTGGAAAGGAAAAATACTTCTAACATGAATCTGTTCCCATGCAATAGTCAAGAATTCTTGACGGTATCTAGCCGGAACAACCTGTTCTTCCTGAATACCTTGATTCAAGGACAAAGAATTTCCTGCTGCTATCATATAATATTCATCTCTATTTGGTGATAGATAAACCACCTGTCTCTCTTTTTTTTCTTTTGCTTTCTCAGCAGATATTTCATAAAACGGACTCTCTATGGATCCCCACAAGTGATCAATTCTCGCATGAATTGTTAAGGATCCAGTAAGTCCAACATTGATTCCTTCAGACGTGTCAATTGGACAAATACGCCCATAGTGACTCGGATGAATATCTCGGCTCCGAAAACTTGCGGTTCTCCCCGTCAACCCTCCAGGACCTAAACAACTCACTTTTCGCCCATGAACAGTTTGTGTCAATGGATTCGTTTGATCAAAAACTTGAGATAACGGGTATGTGCCAAAAAAGGTCTCATAAGTAGTTATTAATAAAATTGAAGTTGAAGTTGGAGTTACCAAAGTTTGGGGAGTCGGTTTCGATTGACGTATGAATACTCTACGAATAGTTTTTTGAACTGCATGTTGTAAACGACCAAGAGCCAATCCGAATTGATCTTGTAACAGATCCGCAACCGAACGAATACGTTTATTTTTCAAGTGATTCATATCGTCATCGTCAAGTATACCCGTTCCAAATTTCATTCCAATCAAATGATCCGTAGCGGCCAATACATCTCGTGGTAACAAGAATGTATTGTTCTGAGGAATATCAAGATTAAGTCTCCGATTCATATTTCGTCGACCAATCCTTCCTAATTCACATTTTTGTTGAAAAAATTTCTTTTGTAATTCCTCGCATAAGGACTCCGAAAATACCAGGTCCCCACCTACACAAGCAAATTGTTGATAAAACTCCAAAATAGCTTTTTCTTTTGACTCAATCCTCTTCTTCTCTTTAGCATTCGGGAAAGACAAGAAAATTTCAGGGTAGGAAACATTATCCAGAATTTCTCTTAGATTCGAACCCATAGCTGATGATAGAACTAGAATAGATATCTTTTGTTTTCTACTCACGCGAGCCCATATCCTTTCTTTTTTATCAATTGCTAATTCCGATCTCCCCCCCCAATCTGATATTATAGTGCCAGTGTAGATAGAAATTCCCTTATGATCTAATTCCGAGCGGTAGTAAATACCAGGACTTAGCAATATTTGATTGATCACAATTCGGTATATTCCATTTATAATAAAGGTTCCTAAGGAATTCATTATAGGAATGTTTCCGATAGAAATGGTTTGCTTTTGCACATCGAAACCAAAAATTAATCTCGCAGATACATATAATTCGGAAGAATAGGTGAGTGATTCATACACAGCATCTCTTTCTTTTATCGAGGGTTCTAGCAGTTGATATCCTTTCGCAAATAATTGAAATGCAATTTCGTGATCTGGATCTTTAATTGTTGGAAACTTGTCAAGTTCTTCTGCCAAGGCTTGATTAATGAACCTACAAAATCCCTCGAATTGGATCTGACTAAATCCGGGTATTGTGGACATTCCCTCGTTTCCATTCCGGAGCATCTTAATCTTAAGTTTCCTGTTTATCAAAGAAAAATTCCATTATCAGCTCACTCTTCATCAATCCCTATGGATCGATCTAGCAATCATGGAATCTATATTCTGTTTACTGAATCACATGAAATTCTAGGGAACTCCACATACGTATTTCATATATGTATTTCATACATATGAATAGAGACCATTTGGACGAAAGTTCGAGTTTGCCAGGGGTACAAATGAAATGAAAATGAATTGATAAAACATTCCTACAAAAAAAATTCTGCCACTTATACTTTATGTTATGATATTCTAATCAGATTGGATGGCAAAGATTTCTCATTTTATCTCCTTTCTATGAATGTAATAAAGCCGTAATATAATATACTAGAAAGTTTGACTTTACTTCGATTTAGAATAGCGTGCTTACTTTAATTTCTCAAAATAATTTGAGGGTTCTTTTTTATTTCGGATCGGAGTAGTATAATTGCTAGAAAATTCAGTATTTCATTGTGGAATTCTAAAATAAAGTAAGTCCCTTTTTTAAGTACATGCCAATCTAGTTATCCACCTCTCCCCATATCCATGCTTTTCTTTTATCGTAATTTCACTTGGGTACGCCAAGATAGTCAGGTTATACTCTATATCAGAGCAAATTTCCTTTTTTTATTCAAGATATTTAATTTAATACTTTGAAAAATTAAAGCATGATTCCCCATAGAGATATGTACATAAAGGGGATCTTTGGATAATAATGCTGTTCGGACCTAAAGTTTACCTATACACGGATTAAGCATAAAGCCATAATATTTTATTATGCCATTGAAGGGGGGGGAGATAATACCGATTTAAGAGTAGTTCACTACTGCAATAAAAAAAAGAGAATTCTAGTTAACGGTTCCAATTTATTCTGAATTTTGCAGCCTGTGAATAGAAATCCACTTTTTCTTCTTTTTCATCTCAATAGAAAGAAATGGGAAGTTTTATTGTGTTAACAATGTATGTTTTAAGATAGAATCTATCGAGGAGAATAATAGAAACTGGATCAAAAAAAGCAGGAATAGATTTTTTGAAAAAGATTGGAAAAAAGTAAGTAGAATTATATTCAAAATAAAAGGGGCTTTTCGTAAGAAAACGTGGATGAATACTTGCTGTTTTCTAGATTTTTGATCGGATTTTTTGGCGGCATGGCCAAGCGGTAAGGCAGGGGACTGCAAATCCTTTATCCCCAGTTCAAATCTGGGTGCCGCCTGATCAATAAAATACTTAGGTTTTTTTTATAGTGCTGATCGAATTCGATAAATTTTTACTTCGCATAAGTTCGGGCAAGAGAGTAACTGGGCCTGCCGATACTGGGTTTAGAGAAACCATACCATAGTTCTATCCTCAAACTAGGGTTAGGGTTTGTTTTGACGGTAGTGGCCAAAATGGTTATCAATAGGGGTGAGGTAGTGTTTCCTTATTCTTTTATTATATGAATTTGAATTGGTTCTTAATTGAGATTCGATTTGATAATTTTAAAATACGAGGATAAGATGTCAGAAATCTTGGTATCCAAAGAAAGGTCCCTAAGGGGCATTCTTTTTTTTTTTCAATCTAAGATTCAAGAAGGGACTCCACGAAAGAATATCAAGACTTACTAATTATTATACATTTTTTTATCGTACATCTTATGTTACCTACATACACTAAAGTAAGGACTACTTAATTCTAACGAGAATCAGATTAAATAGGTCGATCAAAAATCAATTTAGGAGTTGTATTATGGATAAAATCTCTTCATTCTTTCATAGAATGATACAAAGCAAGGCTGCAGGGTTTAGGTCAAAAATAAACATTAGGTAAGGTAGGTATCCAATAAATATTTATCTATCGATAATTTTATGGTATATTCGGGCGTCCTTTGCTTAAAAAAAAAAAAAAGAGTAACAAAAGGAATAAAAAATCTTCCTATTCCCGCTTCTTCTATTCAGGACATCATTCCCGTACTCTTTCTTTTTTAAGGAAAAAAGGGCTATAGTATCTCGTATTTTTAATGCTCTCTAATTCTACCAGAATTCCTATAAGAATTTGTTAGGAGTAAATTCCTTGAACTGATTGATCCATGGCCTTAGGGCGGAATCCCTTTTTGACTCTGTACCCTTGATTCCACTATGATTATTGATCAATAGTAGAATAATCCCTTCATAGAAATAGGAGACATAATTTAGATGGATATAGTAAGTCTCGCTTGGGCTGCTTTAATGGTAGTCTTTACATTTTCTCTTTCACTAGTAGTATGGGGAAGGAGTGGACTCTAGGGATACTACTAATTGATTAAGTAATCAAATTGTTGTATCAATTCTTTTCTTTAATGGATCATTTTGCATTAATCATTTTGTCAAACGTTATTCTTTAATCTTTTTCTTTAGTTTTGTTTCACTCCTGTAAGAAACTCTTGTATTGTAAGTTGTAATGTAAGAAAGAGCCATTATACCAATTCAGAATTTCTACTAGAAATGACGAATGGTTAAAAAAAGTTCTATACATAAGAAAATTAGACTTTCTTCCACGGAACTATTCACGGCATATCACACATTTTCCATTTCCTTTTACTTTTTACTATAGTCTATTCTTCATATTATTTTTCTTTCCTTCCATGGATTCTTTGGTCAAGAATTGTCTTAGATTTTTTTATTTTGACCTGATTGAAATTAAGTGGATGCAATGAAAAAAGAAATTGAATTAGACTACTTAACTATTTCAATCTACTAATCTATTCTATGTAGATTCAAAGATAATATAATAGAAAGAATCTAAAGTGTCGTAGAAAAAACTATATGTAGTTCTTTCTACCACACTTTAAGATTCCAACCAGATCCTTTCATTTAAGACTTGGATTTTTTTTATTTAATCCCTTTTTAATTTCTTCAATGATTAATTGGAATTCCAATTAATTATTTTGGCTGACTGTTTTTACATAAATAATAAGTAAAAAAGAAGTAGGAACTAGAATGAACAGTGCAGTAGCAATAAATGCGAGAATATTGACTTCCATAACCTCTTTATTTTTTATTTTCACAATAACTCGGGATGTAATCCCATGGAGAGGAAAAAGGGGTATCTTGTAAATTCAAGGGTAGGGCTTGCATTCTGATAATACTGAATCAATTCAATATTATGAATATCGGATCTATCAAATCAATTCATGGATGAGAGTTATATTTCACGGATGAGAGTTATATAGTATAACATAGGAAGATCCTCTATCCACACTAAGACCAAAATGGGTTTTTTGATTGGATTAGGAATTCCCTCTTTTTTAATCCTTTTCTACTTTTTCTTTTCTATATCTCTAACCCACGAGCTTTCTTAATCTTATACTTTCTTAATCTTATACAATTTCCCTTCCTTTTTCTTATAGTTATACATACAATTATGTATGTATTATATGACCAACTTTCACTTTCTATGGGTCACATAGACATCCAAATAAGCAGTAGAAGTGAGATGGGGAAAAGAGGTCTGAAATAAAAAGGGAATACGATTTATGTATGGATTCCGGTAAAATACCGGTACTCTATTCCATAAGAGTGGAATAGGAAATTAAGATGAGGATGGTATCATCATAAAGAAAGATAGAGTAATATAATATCCTAAATTCTACTAATCCACATATCGTATGTGTGTCTTTCTTTATCGATTGGGAGTAGTGAAAAAAAAATTCCTATATGCCCTCCCTCCCTCTTTAATGAGAGATGCAAAATAAAAAAGTGAAGTAAGGGTGCCCTGTGGGTATTTGATCTTGCTCCCTGCCCCTTTTTTTCATGGAAAAAGGAAATATCAATTTCTCCATTCATTGAACCCTAGTTCGGGACTGACGGGGCTCGAACCCGCAGCTTCCGCCTTGACAGGGCGGTGCTCTGACCAATTGAACTACAATCCCCGCGGGGTGTATGGCATACCCATTCTTAAATAGAACCATAAGAAGATTCGATTCGTCTTTCGTACTCTAAGAAATAGACGAATCATATACTACATACCCACATATTATATTATACGTGGGTATAGTGAGAGTGACATAACTAGTATGTCGTGATTTTTTATCACTAAAAATGGATAATAATCCAGCCTTCAATAAGAAAAACTCTTTTGTTTGTAAGAAAGGAATGAGAGAGATATGGATTAGAAAAAAAAATTTCCCTTTTTTCTTTATCTTTTATTTCTATAGATCAGACATTTTATTTTATGGAAGAAAAACAAAAGGATTTAGTTCATACTCACGAAGCCCTAGATTTTTGGTTTGGGCCGAGCTGGATTTGAACCAGCGTAGACATTGTCAACGAATTTACAGTCCGTCCCCATTAACCACTCGGGCATCGACCCAGGAAGAATTTATTCTAGGGTTTTTGCTAATCTATGATTAACCTCCTTTCATAATACTCCCTACCC
>NW_028259868.1:0-30362 GCF_056163025.1 Triticum urartu | reverse complement strand
CGGCAAGATATGAAGTTCTTGAAGAATGAAAAAAAACCGATCTACTTCTTTTTGGTATTTTAGACTAAATTCTTTTGTTCCTCGATGCTCAATCAAACCCTCTTTTTTTAAGATGGAATCTTCCTCTGGGCTCTCGTATTCGTCCTCTGAATCTTCTTCTGAGTCTTCCTCTAAAGTACCATATTTTTCCTCTGCGCTTTCCCCGGGGCTGCCATATTCGTCTTCTGAGTCTTCCTCTAGAGTTCCATATTCGTCCTCTTGGGTCCTATATTTGCTCTCTGGGCTCCCATATTCCTCTTCTGAGTCTTTCTCTAAAGTCCTATATTCGTTCTCTGGGTTCCCATATTCGTTTTCTGGGCTCCCATATTCGTCTTCTAGGGTTTCATATTCGTATTCGTCTTCTAGGATTCCATATTTAGATTCTTCTAGGGTTTCATATTCATATTCGTCCTCTCGGGTCTGTATTCGTCTTCTAGGGTCTCATATTCCTCTTCTGAGTCTTCCGCTCGAGTCCTATATTCTTCTTCTAGGGTCCTATATCTAAATTTAACAATTCCTGAACCCTTTTTATCTTTTCTGTATCGGGGATCGTCAAAATAAGCAAAAATAGTATTTCTACGTAAAACACCCATAAGGGGGATTTCAATCGAAATCCCAAAACAGGATATTAGTTCTTTCTCTTGTTCTTGATGATATTGTAATGGAATGACGAACCTATTTCTTCGCTTTTTCGCCAACAAATCTGAATTATCTTGAAAAATAGAAGGATAGATAAAATTCCAATGGCCATTGGACATGATTCGATCCGACGTTGAATAATCAAGAATTTCCCTATCTTTTTTACCATAAGTATTCATTTGATCTTGATCCTTGTGGAGTGAAAAAGACGCTATACTGGATCTGCACATACTTACTGACAATATCCATAAATGGCTTGTTTTTGGTAATCGGCGAAGATTACCATATTGATATTCGGGCGCATGGTAAACATCAGTACTCCAGTGCATTTCGCCGTCTGATTCAGAATAAATATGCTTTTGTACCCTTTCTTTAAAATGTAAAGTGGACGTTCCGGCACGAATCTCCGCAATTACTTGTTCGGATTTTACATATTGATCATTTTGCACTAGAATCAAGCTTTTTGAGGGAATATTCACACTATATAGAATATCTTGACTCTGAATAGTTACATGCAAGTCTATATAACATAGAAAAGCAGGCTGCCCATGACGGGTACGTGTGGGGTGAACCAAATTCTCATTGAATTTTATTTTTCCATTCGAAGGGGATCGTACAAGGTCGGCAGTACCCCCTGTGAATACTCCGCCAGTATGAAAAGTTCTTAATGTTAGTTGAGTCCCTGGCTCCCCAATTGATTGACCTGCAATAATACCTACGGCTTCTCCCAATTCGACCAGATCACTATGAGTAGGACTCCGGCCATAGCATAATTGACAGATCCAAGAAGTGCTTCGGCAAGTAAAGGGGGTTCTAATATATATTGGTTGTGCTCGAAATGGTTGTGCTCGAAAGGCAGTTATGAATCGATTGACTAATCCAATTCCAATATCTTGATTTCGCGCGGCAATGCATCGTGAACCGATATATATATCGTCTGCTAATACACGACCAATTAGTGTTTGGACAAAAAGTTTTTCCGTCATCCCATTTTGAGGACTTACAGAAATACCTCGGATAGTACCACAATCTCTTCTACGCACAATAATATGTTGAACTACTTCAACAAGTCTACGTGTAAGATATCCAGCATCTGCTGTTCGCACAGCAGTATCTACAACCCCTTTGCGGGCTCCATAGCAGGAAATTATATATTCTGTCAAAGAAAGTCCCTCGCGTAAATTGCTTTGAATAGGTAAATCAATCATTTGTCCTTGAGGGTCCGACATTAATCCTCTCATACCTACTAATTGGTGTACTTGAGATGCATTTCCTCTGGCTCCTGAAAAAGACATTAGATAGACTGGATTAGAAGGATCCGTTATCCGAAAATTTGAATTCATTTCTTGTTTCAAATATTCACTTGTCGCATACCATATCTCAACAGATTGGCGTAATTTTTCTACCGCGTGTACAGCCCCATAATAATAGTGTTTCTCCAAAAGAAAACTCTGTTGTTCCGCGTCTTGGACTAACCATCCCTTAGAGGGTATTGTTAAAAGATCCTCGATTCCTAACGAAATCGATGTAGTAGTGGCTTGATGGAAGCCCAGAGTCTTTAGTTGATCCAGTATATGGGATGTATATCCCATTCCAAAATGATCTATTAATCTGCTAATAAGTCGTTTCATACCAGTTCCGTCTATCTCTTTATTATGAAAGACCAGATTGGCCCGTTCCGCCATACATAAGTACCCCCTTTTCGGCTGAGTAGGATTCGACAATTGCTGAGTAGGATTCGACAATGGGCCTGAGTCAGTGATTCGAAAATTTAATTAACTTAATTGCCTCAATCTCAATCTGGATTCGCGTGGCAAATAATGATGATACTAGGGAAATCGGAATGCCCCCCGAAAGGGGAGGGGCATCGCCGAATCTAACTTTCTTGTTTAGGTAGTGTATGAATAGGCCTGACTAAATCCTTGTATGGCTTCCTCTATTTCTCTATAAAAAGAAATATGACCAAGAGTGGTTCGAATGTATATCGAACGAATTTCTTTTTTTCTATTTCCCATTATTAGATAGTGGGCATAAATCTCATGATAAGTCCCCAAAGATTCATATTGAACTTCAATCGGAACTTCTCTTGACCCAATGACGCGTTGATCCAGGTTCCATCGTAGCCACAAGGGACTATCTAAACTGATTAGTTTTTGTCTATAAGCTCCCAGTGCATCATAAGAACTAGAAAAATGGGGTTCTTTATCTTTCCTATATTTAAAATTATTATTATTATTGTAATTTACTTTTAGATTTGGGTAGTTTCTGCAACTATTATATCTATTTGCACAAATACCTCGACGCTTTCCAATCGTTAATACATAAAGCCCGATAAGCATGTCTTGGGTTGGTACGCAAATAGGATCCCCAATAGCGGGAGATAAGAGATTCATATGAGAAAACATAAGTAAACGGGCTTCTGCCTGAGCTTCCAAGGATAAAGGTAGATGAACAGCCATTTGATCTCCATCAAAGTCCGCATTGAAACCCTTACACACTAATGGGTGTAAAGAAATAGTACGCCCCTCTACTAAAGTGGGTTGAAAGGCCTGTATGCCTAATCTATGCAGGGTAGGTGCTCTATTTAACAGTACAGGATGTCCCCGCATAACTTCTTGAAGTATTTCCCATACAATGGGTTCTTTTTCCCAAATTTTCCTTTTAGCAATCCTTACATTAGAAGTGGCGCGTTTCGTGATTAAATCGCGAATTACAAATAGCTGAAAAAGCTTTATTGCTATCTCTAGAGGTAATCCACATTGATGTAATGAAAGCGAAGGACCCACAACAATGACAGAACGCCCCGAGTAATCGACCCGTTTCCCAAGCAGAGTCTCGCGAAACCTTCCCTCTTTACCTTCAATTACATCTGAAAGTGATTTGTATACTTTATTGTGACCATCCCTCGTCGGTTGCCCGCGGGACCCACTATCAAGAAGTGTATCCACGGCTTCTTGTACCAATTTTTCCTGGCACATTACTAAATCTGCTGGCGCTAATTCACTTCTTTTTAATAGATAGGCAAGATTGTTGTTCCGACGGATAACTCTCTTATAAAGTTCATTAATGTCTGAAGTCACTACTTTATCTCCAGACCTATAAACAATAGGTCTCAATTCGGGAGGAAGAACCGGTAATAAGCACAAAACCATCCATTCTGGTTCTACATTTGTTTGAATAAAATGTTTCGCCAATTGCATGCGTCTAATCAAAAAAACTTTTCTTATTCGTCTTTTTCTATCTTCCCACTCATCTCCACTATACCCCTCGTCTTCTAATTCCTTCCATTCGACCAAAGAATTCTCTATAATAATTCGCAAATCCAAATCTGCTAATTGTTCTCTAATAGCACCTGCTCCTGTCGCAATTTCCCGATTTCGAAATGTTGCAAAGCCTGGGGTAGAAAAAAAGGGAGAAATGCTGTGGTTACAGGATGCAATTTCCTCTTCGAATAAACCTCGTAATCGTAAAAAAGTGGGTTTTTTAGTGCTGGGCCTAGCAAAAGAGAAATCGCCGTATACTAGGCCCTCCAACTTCTTAAGAGGTTTATCTAAAAGATTCGCGATATAACTAGGAAGACCTTTCAAATACCACACATGAGTCACGGGACATGCGAGTTTGATGTATCCCATTTGATATCTTCGTATCCGAGAATCCACAAATTCGACCCCGCATTTTTGGCAAAATCTTTCGTCTTCGTTTTCAGCTCCGCTCGCTCGAGAATTGCCACAAGCGCAAATCCCGCTTTTTATGGGTCCAAAGATTCTTTCGCAAAACAATCCATCTTTTTCTGGTTTATCGGTTTTATAATGAAAAGTAGAGGGCCTTGTGACTTCGCCAACGACTTCTCCATTAGGTAGGTTTTTGTTAGCCCAAGCCTTTATTTGTTGAGGGGAAACGAGTCCAATTTGAAGTTGTTGATGTTTATATTGGTCAATCATAAAATAGAAATAAGAAAAGAATTTATATTTATTCCGATCAAACTTCCTCCCTATTAACCTGGAAGTTCTTTTCAGATACAAGGAAATGATTCAGTTCTAGAGCCAAAGATCGTAGTTCTCGAACGAGCACTCGAAAAGATTCTGGAGGATCCTCATGATTAGGTATTCTTTTTCCCCAGATCGTAGCATTAAGTATTTCTTGGCGAGCTATAAGATGGTCAGATTTATAAGTAAGTATCTCTTGTAAAATATGAGCAACACCAAATCCTTCTAAAGCCCAAACTTCCATTTCTCCTACTCGTTGTCCCCCTTGCTTGGCTCTTCCTCTAACCGGTTGTTGTGTAACAAGTGAGTAGGGCCCAGTAGAACGCCCATGAATTTTCTCATCAACTTGATGAATTAATTTTAAGATATAGGACTTCCCTATTAGAACAGGTTGCTCAAAGGGGTCGCCTGTTCTTCCATCAAATATTCTGCTTTTTCCCGGGTACTCGGGTTCAAATACCCATGGATTTTTTGTTTCTTTACTGGCTTCATATAATTCTGAAAACACAAGTTTTCTTGAAGCCTCTTGCTCATATCTCTCATCAAAGGGTGCTATTCTATAATGTTTCTTTAGCAGATCCCCCGCTAATCCGAGCGAGCTTTCAAATATTTGTCCCACATTCATTCGGGAGGGTACTCCTAAGGGATTGAAGACCATATCAACGGGTGTTCCATCTTGCAAATAGGGCATATCTTGCCTAGGCAAAATTTTGGAAATGATCCCTTTATTCCCATGTCTTCCGGCTACTTTATCCCCAACTTTGATTTCACGTTTCTGTAAAATATATACACGAACCATTATGTCGAGCGGGTCCCTTTGGATCCATTTCACATCGATAACGCGCCCTCTTCCACCTATAGGTAATTTCAGAGAAGTTTCTTTTGAAGTGGAAACCTCAAGGCCAAATATGGCCCGTAATAATCCAGCTTCCGCGATATAAGATGATTCGCTCGCTATCTGAGGCGTTAATTTACCTACTAAAATATCACCAGTTTCTACCCAGGATCCCAACCTAACAACTCCATTTCTGTCCAAATTGCGGAGTAAATGTTCTTCTAGATGTGGTATTTCTTTAGTGATTTTTTCAGCGGAGCCCTGGCTTGTCGTATCCGTCTGAATTTCATATTTCCGGATGTGAAAAGAGGTATAAATATCTTCATATACCAAACGTTCGCTAATTAGTACTGCGTCTTCAAAATTGTAACCTTCCCATGGCATATAAGCTACTAATACGTTTTTTCCTAAAGCAAGTTCGCCCCCAATTGTAGCAGCTCCTTCTGCTAAAATTTGTCCTTTTTTAATGGATTTACCCCGTGGAACCCGGGGTTTTTGGTGCATACAAGTATTTTTGTTAGAGCGACGGTGGTTAACTAAAGGAATACTTATAGTCTTCCCACTACTTGATAAAAGTATCTTATGACTATCAGTAGAAATGATCTTTCCCTCGCGTTCGGCTATAATGGAAACCCTCGAATCTAGAGCTGTTTGGCGTTCCAATCCAGTTCCAACAATGCATTTCTCGGACCGAGAAAGCGGAACTGCTTGGCGCTGCATATTAGAACTCATTAAAGCCCGATTCGCATCATTGTGCTCAATAAAAGGAATGAGAGAACCCCCAATAGAAAAATATTGGAAAGGAAAAATACTTCTAACATGAATCTGTTCCCATGCAATAGTCAAGAATTCTTGACGGTATCTAGCCGGAACAACCTGTTCTTCCTGAATACCTTGATTCAAGGACAAAGAATTTCCTGCTGCTATCATATAATATTCATCTCTATTTGGTGATAGATAAACCACCTGTCTCTCTTTTTTTTCTTTTGCTTTCTCAGCAGATATTTCATAAAACGGACTCTCTATGGATCCCCACAAGTGATCAATTCTCGCATGAATTGTTAAGGATCCAGTAAGTCCAACATTGATTCCTTCAGACGTGTCAATTGGACAAATACGCCCATAGTGACTCGGATGAATATCTCGGCTCCGAAAACTTGCGGTTCTCCCCGTCAACCCTCCAGGACCTAAACAACTCACTTTTCGCCCATGAACAGTTTGTGTCAATGGATTCGTTTGATCAAAAACTTGAGATAACGGGTATGTGCCAAAAAAGGTCTCATAAGTAGTTATTAATAAAATTGAAGTTGAAGTTGGAGTTACCAAAGTTTGGGGAGTCGGTTTCGATTGACGTATGAATACTCTACGAATAGTTTTTTGAACTGCATGTTGTAAACGACCAAGAGCCAATCCGAATTGATCTTGTAACAGATCCGCAACCGAACGAATACGTTTATTTTTCAAGTGATTCATATCGTCATCGTCAAGTATACCCGTTCCAAATTTCATTCCAATCAAATGATCCGTAGCGGCCAATACATCTCGTGGTAACAAGAATGTATTGTTCTGAGGAATATCAAGATTAAGTCTCCGATTCATATTTCGTCGACCAATCCTTCCTAATTCACATTTTTGTTGAAAAAATTTCTTTTGTAATTCCTCGCATAAGGACTCCGAAAATACCAGGTCCCCACCTACACAAGCAAATTGTTGATAAAACTCCAAAATAGCTTTTTCTTTTGACTCAATCCTCTTCTTCTCTTTAGCATTCGGGAAAGACAAGAAAATTTCAGGGTAGGAAACATTATCCAGAATTTCTCTTAGATTCGAACCCATAGCTGATGATAGAACTAGAATAGATATCTTTTGTTTTCTACTCACGCGAGCCCATATCCTTTCTTTTTTATCAATTGCTAATTCCGATCTCCCCCCCCAATCTGATATTATAGTGCCAGTGTAGATAGAAATTCCCTTATGATCTAATTCCGAGCGGTAGTAAATACCAGGACTTAGCAATATTTGATTGATCACAATTCGGTATATTCCATTTATAATAAAGGTTCCTAAGGAATTCATTATAGGAATGTTTCCGATAGAAATGGTTTGCTTTTGCACATCGAAACCAAAAATTAATCTCGCAGATACATATAATTCGGAAGAATAGGTGAGTGATTCATACACAGCATCTCTTTCTTTTATCGAGGGTTCTAGCAGTTGATATCCTTTCGCAAATAATTGAAATGCAATTTCGTGATCTGGATCTTTAATTGTTGGAAACTTGTCAAGTTCTTCTGCCAAGGCTTGATTAATGAACCTACAAAATCCCTCGAATTGGATCTGACTAAATCCGGGTATTGTGGACATTCCCTCGTTTCCATTCCGGAGCATCTTAATCTTAAGTTTCCTGTTTATCAAAGAAAAATTCCATTATCAGCTCACTCTTCATCAATCCCTATGGATCGATCTAGCAATCATGGAATCTATATTCTGTTTACTGAATCACATGAAATTCTAGGGAACTCCACATACGTATTTCATATATGTATTTCATACATATGAATAGAGACCATTTGGACGAAAGTTCGAGTTTGCCAGGGGTACAAATGAAATGAAAATGAATTGATAAAACATTCCTACAAAAAAAATTCTGCCACTTATACTTTATGTTATGATATTCTAATCAGATTGGATGGCAAAGATTTCTCATTTTATCTCCTTTCTATGAATGTAATAAAGCCGTAATATAATATACTAGAAAGTTTGACTTTACTTCGATTTAGAATAGCGTGCTTACTTTAATTTCTCAAAATAATTTGAGGGTTCTTTTTTATTTCGGATCGGAGTAGTATAATTGCTAGAAAATTCAGTATTTCATTGTGGAATTCTAAAATAAAGTAAGTCCCTTTTTTAAGTACATGCCAATCTAGTTATCCACCTCTCCCCATATCCATGCTTTTCTTTTATCGTAATTTCACTTGGGTACGCCAAGATAGTCAGGTTATACTCTATATCAGAGCAAATTTCCTTTTTTTATTCAAGATATTTAATTTAATACTTTGAAAAATTAAAGCATGATTCCCCATAGAGATATGTACATAAAGGGGATCTTTGGATAATAATGCTGTTCGGACCTAAAGTTTACCTATACACGGATTAAGCATAAAGCCATAATATTTTATTATGCCATTGAAGGGGGGGGAGATAATACCGATTTAAGAGTAGTTCACTACTGCAATAAAAAAAAGAGAATTCTAGTTAACGGTTCCAATTTATTCTGAATTTTGCAGCCTGTGAATAGAAATCCACTTTTTCTTCTTTTTCATCTCAATAGAAAGAAATGGGAAGTTTTATTGTGTTAACAATGTATGTTTTAAGATAGAATCTATCGAGGAGAATAATAGAAACTGGATCAAAAAAAGCAGGAATAGATTTTTTGAAAAAGATTGGAAAAAAGTAAGTAGAATTATATTCAAAATAAAAGGGGCTTTTCGTAAGAAAACGTGGATGAATACTTGCTGTTTTCTAGATTTTTGATCGGATTTTTTGGCGGCATGGCCAAGCGGTAAGGCAGGGGACTGCAAATCCTTTATCCCCAGTTCAAATCTGGGTGCCGCCTGATCAATAAAATACTTAGGTTTTTTTTATAGTGCTGATCGAATTCGATAAATTTTTACTTCGCATAAGTTCGGGCAAGAGAGTAACTGGGCCTGCCGATACTGGGTTTAGAGAAACCATACCATAGTTCTATCCTCAAACTAGGGTTAGGGTTTGTTTTGACGGTAGTGGCCAAAATGGTTATCAATAGGGGTGAGGTAGTGTTTCCTTATTCTTTTATTATATGAATTTGAATTGGTTCTTAATTGAGATTCGATTTGATAATTTTAAAATACGAGGATAAGATGTCAGAAATCTTGGTATCCAAAGAAAGGTCCCTAAGGGGCATTCTTTTTTTTTTTCAATCTAAGATTCAAGAAGGGACTCCACGAAAGAATATCAAGACTTACTAATTATTATACATTTTTTTATCGTACATCTTATGTTACCTACATACACTAAAGTAAGGACTACTTAATTCTAACGAGAATCAGATTAAATAGGTCGATCAAAAATCAATTTAGGAGTTGTATTATGGATAAAATCTCTTCATTCTTTCATAGAATGATACAAAGCAAGGCTGCAGGGTTTAGGTCAAAAATAAACATTAGGTAAGGTAGGTATCCAATAAATATTTATCTATCGATAATTTTATGGTATATTCGGGCGTCCTTTGCTTAAAAAAAAAAAAAAGAGTAACAAAAGGAATAAAAAATCTTCCTATTCCCGCTTCTTCTATTCAGGACATCATTCCCGTACTCTTTCTTTTTTAAGGAAAAAAGGGCTATAGTATCTCGTATTTTTAATGCTCTCTAATTCTACCAGAATTCCTATAAGAATTTGTTAGGAGTAAATTCCTTGAACTGATTGATCCATGGCCTTAGGGCGGAATCCCTTTTTGACTCTGTACCCTTGATTCCACTATGATTATTGATCAATAGTAGAATAATCCCTTCATAGAAATAGGAGACATAATTTAGATGGATATAGTAAGTCTCGCTTGGGCTGCTTTAATGGTAGTCTTTACATTTTCTCTTTCACTAGTAGTATGGGGAAGGAGTGGACTCTAGGGATACTACTAATTGATTAAGTAATCAAATTGTTGTATCAATTCTTTTCTTTAATGGATCATTTTGCATTAATCATTTTGTCAAACGTTATTCTTTAATCTTTTTCTTTAGTTTTGTTTCACTCCTGTAAGAAACTCTTGTATTGTAAGTTGTAATGTAAGAAAGAGCCATTATACCAATTCAGAATTTCTACTAGAAATGACGAATGGTTAAAAAAAGTTCTATACATAAGAAAATTAGACTTTCTTCCACGGAACTATTCACGGCATATCACACATTTTCCATTTCCTTTTACTTTTTACTATAGTCTATTCTTCATATTATTTTTCTTTCCTTCCATGGATTCTTTGGTCAAGAATTGTCTTAGATTTTTTTATTTTGACCTGATTGAAATTAAGTGGATGCAATGAAAAAAGAAATTGAATTAGACTACTTAACTATTTCAATCTACTAATCTATTCTATGTAGATTCAAAGATAATATAATAGAAAGAATCTAAAGTGTCGTAGAAAAAACTATATGTAGTTCTTTCTACCACACTTTAAGATTCCAACCAGATCCTTTCATTTAAGACTTGGATTTTTTTTATTTAATCCCTTTTTAATTTCTTCAATGATTAATTGGAATTCCAATTAATTATTTTGGCTGACTGTTTTTACATAAATAATAAGTAAAAAAGAAGTAGGAACTAGAATGAACAGTGCAGTAGCAATAAATGCGAGAATATTGACTTCCATAACCTCTTTATTTTTTATTTTCACAATAACTCGGGATGTAATCCCATGGAGAGGAAAAAGGGGTATCTTGTAAATTCAAGGGTAGGGCTTGCATTCTGATAATACTGAATCAATTCAATATTATGAATATCGGATCTATCAAATCAATTCATGGATGAGAGTTATATTTCACGGATGAGAGTTATATAGTATAACATAGGAAGATCCTCTATCCACACTAAGACCAAAATGGGTTTTTTGATTGGATTAGGAATTCCCTCTTTTTTAATCCTTTTCTACTTTTTCTTTTCTATATCTCTAACCCACGAGCTTTCTTAATCTTATACTTTCTTAATCTTATACAATTTCCCTTCCTTTTTCTTATAGTTATACATACAATTATGTATGTATTATATGACCAACTTTCACTTTCTATGGGTCACATAGACATCCAAATAAGCAGTAGAAGTGAGATGGGGAAAAGAGGTCTGAAATAAAAAGGGAATACGATTTATGTATGGATTCCGGTAAAATACCGGTACTCTATTCCATAAGAGTGGAATAGGAAATTAAGATGAGGATGGTATCATCATAAAGAAAGATAGAGTAATATAATATCCTAAATTCTACTAATCCACATATCGTATGTGTGTCTTTCTTTATCGATTGGGAGTAGTGAAAAAAAAATTCCTATATGCCCTCCCTCCCTCTTTAATGAGAGATGCAAAATAAAAAAGTGAAGTAAGGGTGCCCTGTGGGTATTTGATCTTGCTCCCTGCCCCTTTTTTTCATGGAAAAAGGAAATATCAATTTCTCCATTCATTGAACCCTAGTTCGGGACTGACGGGGCTCGAACCCGCAGCTTCCGCCTTGACAGGGCGGTGCTCTGACCAATTGAACTACAATCCCCGCGGGGTGTATGGCATACCCATTCTTAAATAGAACCATAAGAAGATTCGATTCGTCTTTCGTACTCTAAGAAATAGACGAATCATATACTACATACCCACATATTATATTATACGTGGGTATAGTGAGAGTGACATAACTAGTATGTCGTGATTTTTTATCACTAAAAATGGATAATAATCCAGCCTTCAATAAGAAAAACTCTTTTGTTTGTAAGAAAGGAATGAGAGAGATATGGATTAGAAAAAAAAATTTCCCTTTTTTCTTTATCTTTTATTTCTATAGATCAGACATTTTATTTTATGGAAGAAAAACAAAAGGATTTAGTTCATACTCACGAAGCCCTAGATTTTTGGTTTGGGCCGAGCTGGATTTGAACCAGCGTAGACATTGTCAACGAATTTACAGTCCGTCCCCATTAACCACTCGGGCATCGACCCAGGAAGAATTTATTCTAGGGTTTTTGCTAATCTATGATTAACCTCCTTTCATAATACTCCCTACCCCCAGGGGAAGTCGAATCCCCGCTGCCTCCTTGAAAGAGAGATGTCCTGAACCACTAGACGATAGGGGCATCACTAGACGATAGGGCCATATACAACCGCTCGTGATTATACTATAATCATAGTATGAGCAGTTTTTTGGAATTGTCAATATACTCGAAAAGTATAAATAGATCCAAAGCAAAGAGTTTTTCCAACTTTTCTGTTATGTTTTCATCTAGGATTTTTTTTAGTTGATCGTTATAGATTAATTCTCCGTGCTTCATTTAGTGTTCATACCAAAAATGCATCCATCCCGCACTAAGTCATAAAATTCTCTAAAAATATAGAGAAAGTTTCAAAAACAAAGAAAAAAAGTGAATCAATTTAGTAGAAAAGTACTCTATCAGATTCGAACCAACGACTTACGTCTTAGCACGAGATTACTCTACCACTAATTTAAAAAGCCCTTTATCGGATTTGAACCGATGACTTATGCCTTACCATGGCATTACTCTACCACTGAGTTAAAAGGGCTTTTTATTTAATTCAAAAATTAGCCACTTGGATTTCCCATTATGGGTCTACTGCATAATGTACATATTATATATATAATATATAGAGATAGAGAGAGAGACATTATGTAGAGATTGTATATGTATATATCGATATCTTGAGAGCTCAAAATAAAATTAATAAAAAAAAACATACCCTACATAACATATCCAACTCTTCTTGGTTCAGGGTTTTCCGTTTCCGAAGACTAGTAAAATAGGCGGATTCTGGAACCCCAAGGATTCAACGGTATATGGATATGGAAAATATAAGATTTCCGATCCTAGCGGGAAAAGGCGGGGAACAGATACCCAATAGGATATAGGATCCTTGGGAGGAACTTTTGGTAATGGCCTTGATCCTCTATGCTATTTTTTATGTGTTCTTAGTTCTATTGAACTTTTTGCATTCTTTTAAACAAGAATCTAATAAACTAGAATTGAGTCAGTGGAAAAAAGGAGAGAGAGGAAAGTGTTAAATGGAGAGAGTCGACTAATCAGAGACTTTTAGGATCTTCTTTACATCAGGTAAATCTGTCGGCCCTGTCCGTTTTTTTCTTTAAGTTACGACTCTTTGCTGCTTACTTCTATCAAGCCATAGGGAAAGTCTATGATGAATTTGGAAAACTCATCTCACTCTTACTCTATGGCTCGGACTTAATGGGGGAAGAAAACATCTTCCATAATTTCTTTTTTGTTCAATTCTGGACAAAAAAGAAAAGGAAAAAAGGAATTTATAGGGACAGTGTTACCCCCTATATCCCCTAGTTTATATTGTAGGAATAATAAAACAATTTAGCAGTCTGACACACTTACGTCCTTGCAAAGTAAATAATTATTATTGTAGTCGTAACCGTAGAATAGGATCCTAATCAAAATAAATACATTTGGTTCAGGCGCTATTAGCATGGTAAGAAAAGATTTTTTTTACAGACCAGAGGGGCTATCTAAATCCTAAAGTAAAGGCGAGCGATCGAAGTAGAAGTACCAACGGCTCAGTGTCATGAACCTTCTCCATCTGATTCAATAAGGGGGAATTAGCCTTCTTGTCAAATGGCTATCCTTGACAAAGGGTACCATTTATACCATAATCTACAATGTAGCGGGTATAGTTTAGTGGTAAAAGTGTGATTCGTTCTATTAATAACTGAATTTGAAATGATATACTTAAGGCATCCTTAAGTTTTTTATTTTTATATTCCGATGAAAACTTTAGTTCTTATAAAGGATTAAATCCTTTTCCTCTCAATAGCATATTGAGGAAGAATATACATTCTGGCGATTTGTATCCAAAGACTAATTTAAATTGCATCCAAAATAAAAATAGGATTATGAGTACAGAGTCGCGAAGCATAATTTTGCATTGGATTAAGTATTCCAATTTTGAAAATATGAGTAAAGGATCTATGGATGAAGATACAAAAAAGTTGATTTCCAATCGTAACTAAATCTTCTTAAAATAAGGAATAAGGAAGCCAAATAGCTAAAAAACGATAGTTTTGGTTTACTAGAACCATCCGCATATTGTTTCAGCTCGGTGGAAACCCAATTCTTTTCCTCAGGATCTCTTGAATGAAATTAGGGAACGAAGTAAGTAGATTAGATGAATTTAGATAGAATTTCTATCTCCTACTCTATAAGGATCATCTAGAAAGCGGAGAGCTTTGGTTCCATTCAAATAGAAAAGCTGACATAGATGTTAAGTGGTGAGAATATCCATAAAGGAGCCGAATGAAATCAAAATTTCATGTTCGGTTTTGAATTAGAGACGTTAAAAATAATCAACCAACGTCGACTATAACCCCTAGCCTTCCAAGCTAACGATGCGGGTTCGATTCCCGCTACCCGCTCCATTCTGTATAAAAGGAGTATTCTATTTGTCTAGACATGTTAGAGGCTTGTATTCAAGCCTTTTTTGTCCACCAGTTTCTGGTACTCCAGAGCGGAGTAGAGCAGTTTGGTAGCTCACGAGGCTCATAACCTTGAGGTCACGGGTTCGATTCCCGTCTCCGCACTTAGCAGTCTGTATAAAAGGACTATTCTATTTCTCTAGATATGTATGGTAGAGGGGCGTATCCAACCCTTTTTTATTCATTAGTTCCCGGCCCTAGAGGGCAAAATTGAGCAGTTTGCGAAGTCACTTGCCTTCAAAAAAAGAAGGCGCAAGGCCTCTCCCTACCCTGCAGAAAATAAAAATGAAACGAAAGGGACAGTCTACCTCTCCCTTCCCTTTAAAAAAAGTTTGCCCGTTGTTTGTCTCAGTTAATACCCAATTTTTGGAGCTCTGTTGGCGAGTTCTATTTCTGCCTCTGGAGCGCCCTCTTTTTTTGAGTGGGATGCAAAGGAAGGGTAAGATAGTAAGGGATACGGCACTAGACTAACACCTAATTAATACTTAATTTAATATAAGTAGTTAAACAGTTAACTAGACTAAACTTTTTATCATAGTACTTTGATAAATTAAGCGGGCGAGCGGCGGGAATCGAACCCGTATCTTCTCCTTGGCAAGGAGATATTTTACCATTGAACTACGCTCGCTACGGTATATATTTTATAGCGTATATCCGCCTGGGTCGACCTTCTATGTCTGGGTCGACCGTTTCATTTCATTTTCTATTATATTAGAGTTTTCCTTTTTTTATTATCTGTCAATGAATATTCTAATGGGAATGGAATTTCATAATACTGAAAGAGAAGAGCTAGCAATTCGGAACGCAAATTGCGTTTTAATACGTCTCACTATTCTAATTTTTTAGAAGAAATGGCCTTTATTATTTCTTTTTTATGGGGTTAATAAATATTAACCAAATTTCATTTAAGAAATGAGAGAATTCAGAATAGCTACGAGAAAGACTAGTCCAATCCATAATGATGTACCGGAAAATACAACATTTTTATTATTTGACCAACCATCAGGAGAAGCAAATACAAGGGGTACACTAATTACTAAGACTGAGGAAGTCGCAATTAATGCAAAAACAGCTAATTGGAAAGCAATAGTCTATTTCTAATCCTCCAAGCTACCATCAAATAAAGTTGACTACATATTTGATCCCTCACTTAAACCAAAATTGTAAAAAAATACAAGAAGTAGGAGGGGTTTAATCATGAATCCATTGATTCTTCTCTTTAATTCAAATTTATTACTTAAACCGCTTTTTTATTTGGATATGGGGGTGAGAAGAGATTATTTACTCTTTATTTCACAAGCGGGTATAGCGGATCCTGTATCCGTGTATACAGTATACAGAGATATATCGAAAAGGAACTTGTATCTGATATCTTTCTAGAGGCTAATAAATCTTTTTATTTTTTATATGGCTATGTTCTATTTGTAGGAGTAAAATAAGGATTAGGCTGTGGAGAGATGGCTGAGTGGTTGATAGCTCCGGTCTTGAAAACCGGTATAGTTCTAGGAACTATCGAGGGTTCGAATCCCTCTCTCTCCTTTTGCTTATTGAATACGTTTGTTTCTTTCATTTTTATTTATTTTTTTTTTCTGTCCCTTATCTTTCTTTCATAAAAAGGAATGAATGGCTCGGCTAGATGGAATAACCGAGCCAGAACAGAAAAAAAGTAGAACAGGTATAAATAAGAAAATCTTAGTTAAGAGGGTTCATGTAAAGAACAGGTTCCAAATCACGATCGATTCCCTTTTCAAAACCTGCTGCAGCAGCTCGGGCTCTTCCTGCATGCCATAAATGGCCCACAAAAAAGAAGAATCCTAGAACAAAATGAGAAGTTGATAACCAACTTCTAGGAGAGACATAATTAACTGCATTGATCTCGGTAGCTACGCCACCCACGGAATTTAAAGAGCCTAAAGGAGCGTGGGTCATATATTCTGCTGAGCGTCGTTCTTGCCAAGGTTGTATGTCTTTTTTCAACCTACTCAAGTCCAAACCGTTGGGGCCCCTTAGAGGTTCTAACCATGGAGCACGAAGGTCCCAAAAACGCATAGTTTCCCCTCCAAAGATAACCTCCCCAGTTGGGGAACGCATTAGATATTTACCTAAACCTGTGGGTCCTTGAGCGGATCCCACATTAGCTCCAAGACGCTGGTCTCTAACTAGAAAAGTAAATGCTTGAGCTTGAGAAGCTTCTGGCCCGGTGGGTCCATAAAACTCACTCGGATAAGCTGTATTATTGAACCATACAAAACAACAAGCGATAAAACCAAAGACAGATAAAGCAGCTAAACTATAAGACAAGTAAGCTTCTCCAGACCATACAAATGCACGGCGAGCCCATGCGAAGGGTTTGGTTAAAATATGCCAAATTCCGCCAAATACACAAATAAAACCCAACCATACATGCCCACCAATTATATCTTCTAAATCATCTACACTAACAATCCACCCTTCTCCACCAAAAGGAGATTTTAGTAAATAACCAAATATAACACTGGGACTAAGGGTCAAATTGGTAATTTTTCTTACATCTCCCCCCCCAGGGGCCCAGGTATCATATACACCGCCAAAATAAAGAGCCTTGAGTACTAGAAGAAAAGCACCTAGACCTAACAAAATTAAGTGAATACCCAAAATTGTAGTCATTTTATTTCTATCTTTCCAGACATAACCAAAGAATGGAAAAGATTCCTCAAGAGTCTCGGGTCCCAGAAGCGCGTGATAAATGCCACCGAAGCCTAAGACTGCGGAGGAAATTAGGTGAAGTACGCCAGATACAAAGTACGGAAAAGTATCTAGAACTTCCCCCCCTGGCCCTACTCCCCAACCTAGAGTAGCTAAGTGTGGAAGTAAAATCAACCCTTGTTCATACATGGGCTTTTCTGGTACGAAATGGGCCACTTCAAATAGGTTCATTGCTCCGGCCCAGAATACGATTAATCCGGCATGAGCTACATGAGCTCCAAGCAGTTTACCGGACAAATTGATAAGTCTGGCATTCCCAGCCCACCAAGCAAAGCCGGTGGTTTCTTGGTCACGACCAGCTAAAACGAAAGTTCCATTAAAGAGCGTTTCCACGTGGTAGAACCTCCTCAGGGAATATAAGATTTTCATGAGGCTGATCCTGAGCTGCCATCCACGCACGAATACCCTCGTTTAAAAGAATATTTTTGGTGTAGAAAGTCTCAAATTCAGGATCTTCCGCTGCACGGATTTCCTGGGAAACAAAGTCATAGGCACGTAAGTTCAGAGCCAAGCCAACTACGCCAATAGCACTCATCCATAAACCGGTGACGGGTACAAATAGCATAAAGAAATGTAACCAACGTTTATTGGAAAAAGCAACACCAAAGATTTGGGACCAAAAGCGGTTAGCAGTGACCATTGAATAAGTTTCTTCAGCTTGAGTTGGGTTAAAAGCACGGAAGGTATTTGCACCATCACCGTCCTCAAATAGAGTGTTTTCTACGGTCGCTCCATGAATAGCGCATAGCAGAGCCGCACCTAATACTCCGGCAACTCCCATCATATGAAATGGGTTCAACGTCCAATTATGAAATCCTTGGAAGAAAAGGATGAATCGAAATATCGCTGCTACGCCAAAACTCGGCGCAAAGAACCAACCAGATTGCCCCAGTGGATAAATAAGGAATACAGAAACAAAAACAGCAATTGGACCAGAGAATGAGATTGCATTATAAGGCCGCAATTGAACAGACCGAGCAAGTTCAAATTGGCGTAACATGAAACCTATTAGTGCAAAAGCCCCGTGGAGAGCTACAAAAGTCCATAGACCGCCTAATTGACACCAACGAGTAAAATCTCCTTGTGCTTCGGGCCCCCATAGTAGCAACAAAGAGTGTGCTAAACTATTGGCAGGGGTAGAAACTGCTGCGGTTAAGAAATTACAACCTTCCAAATAGGAACTAGCCAATCCATGGGTATACCAAGAAGTTACAAAAGTTGTCCCTGTAAACCAACCCCCTAAAGCGAAATAAGCACAAGGAAAGAGCAATAGGCCAGACCATCCTACAAAAACGAAACGGTCCCTTCGTAACCAGTCATCCATAGTATCAAATAGATCATTTTCTTCTTTAGGAATTCTACCAAGGGCTATAGTCATAGTGATCCTCCTATTCAATTACTTCAACCATTTCCGAGCACCTCATATCACTTTCCAAGGCATATGATAGTTTTATTATCTGTGGACGATTTCTTTCTCGTTCAATGCCCTTTTTCAATGGTCTCGAAGAGAGAAATTTCCCATTTTTATCTATGGAGTCACAGTCACAACCGAGGTCGTGGTAAATCCATGAATTTGATTCGATTTGTTTTTCTTATACTATTTATTTGTTTTTCTTATACTATAGAAATAGAAATAAATTGTTTTTCTTATACTATAGAAAGAAATAAACCTTTGAATTCAGCATTATTCCAAGACTCCTATTTCAAAGTCTATCTTTTAAGGGAAAAATGCAAATAAAAGTAACCCTTCTTTTCCCATTCCCTCTCTATTGCATGGGTGGAAGAACTAAAATAATAGAGGATTCTGAAAAAAAAAAATGGACCTTCGAAATCCAATTTTATGTGTAGCGCAAAGGAGTTGCGATTTCTTCTTATTCCTATAGAACATCTAGTAACAAGAATATGAAATCGTAAATAGCGAAAAATTCTTGTCTTGCGCGGTCTAAGTCTAAGGAAATAAAAAAAATTCGCTTATACAATTTCATCTACATCGAATTTATATATCAGAATAGCGGATAGAGGCATCATTAAAGGAGTCAGGTCTACTTACTTTATGCTTCTTTCCAATTTTATGGTGGATTTGATAAGAACCCTTTTTGCTTTCTTGATAAATAATCGACAAAAAAAGCGTTTTTTTTATATAACCTGCTTGTTTTATTATAATTATAACAAGTCCTATATGGAAATGCCCGCTAAAGAGAAAATCTATTTGATTGTCTCTCGGCCAATATCGATTTTTAGAAAGAAAAAACAAGAATTTTCTTCTTTTTTTATTAACATTAAGAAAAAAGAATATAATTAAAATGGAATTGGCAATATAATTTTTATAGACTTTTGAAAGAAAAAAAAGGGGTTTTTTGCAACCGTTATTTCTTATTTCTTGCCTATATCATATCACGGAAACCTTTCGCTTTGGAACGTGGAGAGATGGCTGAGTGGACTAAAGCGGCGGATTGCTAATCCGTTGTACAATTTTTTTGTACCGAGGGTTCGAATCCCTCTCTTTCCGCTCCCTTGGATCATTTGGGACTTTCGAATTGGAAAGAATTCTGACCCCCGGATTTTCTCATAGATAAATGTACGAAACAAATCCAATAAGAAAAAAAAAAACTGAATTTTTACTCCTCGCGTCCAGGATTCCGTCCTGGGTCATTAGATAAGAATCCAAAGATAAAGAGTGAAACAAAGAATATCACTACTGTATAAACAAAAAGTTTGAGAGTAAGCATTACATAATCTCCAAGATTTTTTTTTAAGGAATAGATTACCAGTTTTTCCTTACCACACGGATCCACTAGGATGGTTTTTTTTTATACCTAAAAATGCAAAAAAGAATTCTTGAAAAAAATTGCAAGAATTCTTTTATAATAAGCACTCTTATCAATAGCAAAAATAGGGTTAGGTGGTTAGGTATTGTGTAGGTACCTTTAGGTACCTGCTCAACCTAGGTGCAGGGGAGTAGAAAGGCTGATCCAAATTTATTGCTGTAGCTACCCATTCAATGTAGAAGAATTTAAATTTTAGAATCGAAGGTTCATAATATAAAAATATAAAACTTCTCGGCTTTTACCCATTTTAAAATTTTTTTGGAATGAACACATCATTCAATTTGGCATACAGAGTACTAAAGATTTCATCGAAAACTTACAGCAGCTTGCCAAACAAAGGCTAATAGAAAAAAGAATAGAGGTATAACAGGCATAATATCCACGATTGGATTGAAAATAGCATAAGCTTCGGGTAATTTGGCAAAGAAAAAACTAGTAGGATAAAGAACAGAATTAAAACAGATACAGGTTAAACTAAGTATATTAGGCATAACAAGCATTTCATTCTTGTAGAGTAAATAATTGGATTTTTCTTGAGTTATTTTTTTAAGGGAAAGAAGGAAAAGGCAGATTCAAAATCTTTTTTCTTCGGACTTTCCCAAACACAAAATACCTCCTTGTATTCGCACTCTCAAATGAGAGTGGAATAAATTCGACTTTCATATAATATCTTAATAGAATTCCATGTAATGATCAATGCATTTTTTTGATTCTATATTATCCGCATGTGTAGAATACTAGCAAGAGAATATCCCTCCTTTTTTATGTAATTGAAATGGTATTGACGAATAACAAATAAACATACTAGTGTTTATTAGTGTCGCATAAAACCCGAAATGGGGCGTGGCCAAGTGGTAAGGCAGCGGGTTTTGGTCCCGTTACTCGGAGGTTCGAATCCTTCCGTCCCAGATTGTTTCTGATGAAACAAACGGTGAAATCATATAGTATTCCGTACGAGACAAAAGTTTATTAAAGAGAATAATGATATCTTATTCTTTCTCAGAAAACATAATAAAGTCTTAAGTCCAGTCAAATTGACTATCTTTATTTTCATGAAAAAATGGGATCTATCAAGCACATTCAGGATATGCCTCTACTATAAAATCACTTAGTCATATTTTTTTCTTCCTTTTGGTATTCGAGTTGAAGAAGTACGAGAATTCTATAACTACCAAAAACTTTCAATCTTTTCATTGGAATAGTTTATTTAGTTATTATAGTTAATTGTTTTTGGTACTGAAAAAATATATTACTACTAGAATTCTAATTCTAGTAATTAAATTAATTAAACTTTTTTGGAGGTTGATAGTTTATTTATTGAGGAAGAGTCAATCCTTCTTTTCTCACTTCAAGATTGATCATCTCGAGCCATCCGTTGAGGGTGGAAATTTAAGAATAAATAAGTTTTAAGCAAACTTGTTTAGTCGTCTTTTTCAAACTATGTTTCATTCATATGATAGAATTTTAATATGGGTTTAAATAAATTGGATCTTGGCGGAGGCTTCCCGGATAAATACTTACTTTCTTTTATCCATATTGCTCCATAGATAGCAAGTTTTAATTAGTATAAAAAAACTAAACCAATGACTATTCATGATTCCATCCATATTGGATCAATTCTCTATACCACTTTGCAATGAAAAGAGGAATGTTTGTTATGGTAAAACTTCGTTTAAAACGATGTGGTAGAAAGCAACGTGCGACTTGAAGGACATGATCGATTGTGGATTTTGCTATCCATCATTTTCCATAGTAATGAAAATGCTCTTGGCTCGACATAGCCTGTTCTATTCGTTCCGAACCAAATTTGCGCTGGGTTTAAGTAACATAGTACACGATGGAGCTCGAGAGGACAGAATTTTTTTTATCAAGGGAAAGAATCTAGGGTTAGTGAAAACTAATAAATTAGGCCAACTTTGTCAGTCTATCCTTAATATAGAAATAAATCGAAAGGTTAAAATAAGAAGAAAGTCCAATAAAAGTATATCAGAATCAATCCCTCTTATTAGATTTCTATAGAAGAGATAAATGCTTTATCGAAGGAAATAAGAAAAAAGGGTATGTTGCTACTCTTTTGAAAGAAAAAAATAGGAATTCCCGAAGTAATGTCTAAACCCAAGGATTTCACAAATCAAAGATAAAGGATTCCAGAACAAGTAAACACAATTTTCAATTGTCTCAACAACAGAGTTGGATTAGAATAAGGAATAAAAGTCAATTCGTTCGAAATGAGACAAAGAAAAGAGTTTAAAGACGACTCAAAAATTTTGGAAGGATTTTGCCTTCGAAGTTTGTCAGGCAAAATTAGCCCACTTGAGTCATGAGTATAAATGAAATTTGTTTTTTCTGTAAGGAAATTAATGCACGTCATAGTCTAATTTCTATTATTATCGACAGAAATTCGAATCATTTTCTCGAGCCGTATGAGGAGAAAACCTCATATACGTTTCTAGGGGGGGGCGTTGTTTATCTACATCTATCCCAATAAGCTGTCTATCGAATCGTTGCAATTGATGTTCGATCTCGAAGAGAAGGAAGAGATCTTCAAAAAGTAGGTTTTTATGATCCGATAAAGAATCAAACTTGTTTAAATGTTCCAGCTATTCTCTATTTCCTTGAAAAGGGTGCTCAACCAACAAGAACTGTTTATGATATTTTAAGGAAGGCAGAATTCTTTAAAGAAAAAGAAAGAACTTTGAGTTAATTGAAGAACTAAATGAATCAAAAAATAGGATAGGAGAAGATTATTAGTATTCCTAGTTGTCTAATTATTTAGACACAATTTACCTCTTTTTTAATCCTATTTGGATTTATATTATATCGTGCCAATCCAACATAAGCCCCTATTTTATTTACTTTTTCTATCTAATTTGTTTTCTTACCATTGTATTTCCATTGACAAAGGTCTATTGAACAAATAGAATTTGTAGATAGATGGGTCTCTTTATCCTCACTCCATATTCAATTTTTCCGCCTACACTTCGCTCAAATGATAAGGGTGTTCCTCTTGCATGTATTCTCATACAATATAATATATATTTTTTATAATATATATTTTTTGTTAATAAAAATCGCTAAAAATAAGGAGAATTTGGCCATCGTGATTAGGGTCGCTCTTTTTTTAACTTTACTTTAGTGGAATTTCACCGGACCTGTTCGTTTTGGCATTTGAGTGTTTTTCATGGTCGATAAAAAAAATCTTTTGATGTCTTGCTAGTTCAATGTTTTGACAGAAGCGCGCGGTGTAATTCCATTGATTTTTGGATTTCGATCGTATCTAAGATCCTTTTTTTATCTGGGTTGCTAACTCAATGGTAGAGTACTCGGCTTTTAAGTGCGACTATGATCTTTTACACATTTGGATGAAACAACAAATTCGTCCAGACTCTTGGTAGAGTCTAGAAGACCACGACTGATCCTCAAAGGTAATGAATGGAAAAAATAGCATGTCGTAATAAAATCAATCTTTTTTGAATGGAATCCAAAATTACGATTTTCTGGGTCTAATGAATAAATGGATAGAGCCTGGCTCCAATTCTGGTAAAATAAAAAGCAACGAGCTGAACTTCCTAATTGGAATGATTCCCCGCTCTAATTAGACGTTAAAAATAGATTAGTGCCGGATGCGGGGAAAGGTTGGGTTTTCCTATGAGTGGACCCTTTATTTTTTCTTTTTTTTTTTAGAAATCCTAATTATTCTTGATTATGGATTGAATAAGGGATGTTATGGATTGAATGTGTAAAAGAAGCAGTATATTGATAAAGAGGCTGTATTCCAAAGTCAAAAGAGCGATTGGCCTGCAAAAATAAAAAACTTGTTCTGTTCTTTTTTTTTAATTAGAACAAACATAAACTAATTGGGTAGAAAAGGAGCAGAAAAAGATCTGTGGATTAGACTCCCTTTCTTTCCAGGGTTTGTATTAAAAATGCAACACCCTGTTCTGACCATATTGCACTATGTATCATCATTCGATAAACCGAGAAATGCTTCTTCTCTCTGATTCAAGTAGAAATACAAATGGAAAAATTCGAAGGGTATTCAGAAAAACATAAATCTCGTCAACAATACTTTGTCTACCCACTTCTCTTTCAGGAATATATTTATGCATTTGCCCACCATTATGGATTAAATGGTTCTGAACCTGTGGAAATAGTTGTTAGTTGTAATAACAAGAAATTTAGTTCACTACTTGTGAAACGTTTAATTATTCGAATGTATCAGCAGAATTTTTTGGATAACTCGGTTAATCATCCTAACCAAGATCGATTATTGGATTACAAAAATTATTTTTATTCTGAGTTTTATTCTCAGATTCTATCTGAAGGGTTTGCGATCGTTGTGGAAATCCCATTCTCGCTACGGGAATTTTTTTGTCTGAAAGAAAAAGAAATACCAAAGTTTCAGAATTTACGCTCTATTCATTCAATATTTCCCTTTTTAGAAGACAAATTTTTGCATTTGGATTATCTATCACATATAGAAATACCCTATCCTATCCATTTGGAAATCCTGGTTCAACTCCTTCAATACCGTATCCAAGATGTTCCATCTTTGCATTTATTGCGATTCTTTCTCAACTATTATTCGAATTGGAATAGTTTTATTACTTCAATGAAATCCATTTTTTTTTTTCAAAAAGAAAATAAAAGACTATTTCAATTCCTATATAACTCTTATGTATCAGAATATGAATTTTTTTTGTTGTTTCTTCGTAAACAATCTTCTTGCTTACCATTAGCATCTTCTGGAACTTTTCTGGAACGAATCCACTTTTCTAGGAAGATGGAACATTTTGGGATAATGTACCCTGGTTTTTCTCGGAAAACCCTATGGTTCTTTATGGATCCTCTTATGCATTATGTTCGATATCAAGGAAAGGCAATTCTTGCATCAAAAGGCACTTTTTTTTTGAAGAAGAAATGGAAATGCTACCTTATCAATTTCTGGCAATATTATTTCTGTTTTTGGACTCAGCCGCGAAGAATCCATATAAACCAATTAGCAAACTCTTGCTTCGATTTTATGGGGTACCTTTCAAGTGTACAAAAAAGTTCTTTGTTAGTAAGGAATCAAATGCTGGAGAATTCATTTCTAATAGATACTCGAATGAAAAAATTCGATACCATAGTCCCCGCTACTCTCCTCATAGGATACTTATCAAAAGCTCAATTTTGTACTGGATCGGGGCATCCTATTAGTAAACCCATTTGGACAGATTTATCAGATTGGGATATTCTTGATCGATTTGGTCGGATATGTAGAAATCTTTTTCATTATCATAGTGGATCTTCGAAAAAACGGACTTTGTATCGACTAAAGTATATACTTCGACTTTCATGTGCTAGAACTTTAGCTCGTAAACATAAAAGCACGGTACGAACTTTTATGCAACGATTGGGTTCGGCATTTTTAGAAGAATTTTTTATGGAAGAAGAGCAAGTTTTTTCTTTGATGTTCACCAAAACAACTCTTTTTTCTTTCTGTGGATCACACACTGAGCGTATTTGGTATTTGGATATTATACGTATCAATGACCTGGTCAACCCTCTTAATTAATCATTAGACGAAATTAAGAAACAGGAAAGGGTTGATAAATGATCAAGAAAAAACTTTTCTATTTTTCATTCTGAAATGTTCTTTTTATTATAATAAAGAGTAGGTGAATCAACTTACTAATTAAAAAAATTAGTAGAACTTCCTCTTTGGAATAGAAATTGGCTATTTCTACATAGGGAAAGTCGTGTGCAATGAAAAATGCAAGCACGATTTGGGGAGGGATTTTTCTCTATTGTAACAAGGAAGAATTATCTACTCCATCCGACTAGTTCCGGGTTCGAGTCCCGGGCAACCCATATAGAAAAGACCCATCAAAGTTTTTCACTTTGACTCACTTCATTTACAAATACAAAATTATTGGTTTGGTTAATTTAGTTATATGGATAGCTAATCTTTGGGCTGACTTGGTTGACATTGGTATATAGTCTATGTTATACTGTTAAATAACAAGCCTTCTATTATCTATATTCTAGTTAATACGTGTGCTTGGGAGTCCTTGCAATTTGAATAAACCAAGATCTTACCATGACTGCAATTTTAGAGAGACGCGAAAGTACAAGCCTGTGGGGTCGCTTCTGCAACTGGATAACTAGCACTGAAAATCGTCTTTACATCGGATGGTTCGGTGTTTTGATGATCCCTACCTTATTGACCGCAACTTCTGTATTTATTATCGCCTTCATCGCTGCCCCTCCAGTAGATATTGATGGTATTCGTGAGCCTGTTTCTGGTTCTTTACTTTATGGAAACAATATTATCTCTGGTGCTATTATCCCTACTTCTGCGGCGATCGGATTGCACTTTTACCCAATTTGGGAAGCTGCATCTGTTGATGAGTGGTTATACAATGGTGGTCCTTATGAGCTAATTGTTCTACACTTCTTACTTGGTGTAGCTTGTTATATGGGTCGTGAGTGGGAACTTAGTTTCCGTCTGGGTATGCGTCCTTGGATTGCTGTTGCATATTCAGCTCCTGTTGCAGCTGCTACTGCTGTTTTCTTGATTTACCCTATTGGTCAAGGAAGCTTTTCTGATGGTATGCCTTTAGGAATCTCTGGTACTTTCAACTTTATGATTGTATTCCAGGCAGAGCACAACATCCTTATGCATCCATTCCACATGTTAGGTGTAGCTGGTGTATTCGGCGGTTCCCTATTCAGTGCTATGCATGGTTCCTTGGTAACCTCTAGTTTGATCAGGGAAACTACTGAAAATGAATCCGCTAATGAGGGTTACAAATTTGGTCAAGAGGAAGAAACTTATAATATTGTGGCTGCTCATGGTTATTTTGGCCGATTAATCTTCCAATATGCTAGTTTCAACAACTCTCGTTCTTTACACTTCTTCTTGGCTGCTTGGCCTGTAGTAGGAATCTGGTTCACTGCTTTAGGTATTAGTACTATGGCTTTCAACCTAAATGGTTTCAATTTCAACCAATCTGTAGTTGATAGTCAAGGTCGCGTTATTAATACTTGGGCTGATATCATCAACCGTGCTAACCTTGGTATGGAAGTAATGCACGAACGTAATGCTCACAACTTCCCTCTAGACTTAGCTGCTGTTGAAGTTCCATCTATTAATGGATAAGGTTTTTCTGCTAACATATAAGAATTTTTGAAGACAGAAATACCCAATATCTTGTTCTAGCAAGATATTGGGTATTTCTGTCTTTATTTTGAATCTTTTTTTCTTCTTAATCTTTCTATTCAGAATTCAGTTAACGACGAGATTTAGTATCCTTTCTTGCATTTTCATAACTCGTGAAATGCCGAGTAGGCACGAATTCCCCCAATTTGCGACCTACCATAGGATTTGTTATGTAAATAGGTATATGTTCCTTTCCATTATGAATCGCGATTGTATGGCCAACCATTGTGGGTAGAATGCTAGATGCCCGGGACCACGTTACTATTGTTTCTTTCTCCTCCTTCATATTGACCTTTTCTATCTTTGCCAATAAATGATGAGCTACAAAAGGATTCGTTTTTTTTCGTGTCACAGCTGATTACTCCTTTTTTCCTTTTTAAAGAGTGGCATTCTATGTCCAATATCTCGATCGAAGTACGGAGGTCAGAATAAATAGAATAATGATCAATGGAAAAAAGAAAAAAATCCTTTAGCTGGATAAGGGGCGGATGTAGCCAAGTGGATCAAGGCAGTGGATTGTGAATCCACCATGCGCGGGTTCAATTCCCGTCGTTCGCCCATCGCATTATTGCAAATTCCAAAAATGCAATTTTCCATATTCCTAGTTACGTATTTACTTACGGCGACGAAGAATAAAACTATCGCTATATTTTTTCCTTTTCCTAGTTCTTCTTCCAAGCGCAGGATAACCCCAAGGGGTTGTGGGTTTTTTTCTACCAATGGGAGCTTTCCCTTCACCGCCCCCATGGGGGTGGTCCACAGGGTTCATAACTACCCCTCTTACTACGGGGCGTTTACCTAGCCAACACTTAGATCCGGCTCTACCCAAACTTTTTTGGTTCACCCCAACATTACCCACTTGTCCGACTGTTGCTAAGCAGTTTTGGGATACTAAACGGACCTCCCCAGATGGTAATCTTAAAGTGGCCGATTTACCCTCTTTTGCAATGAGTTTCGCTACAGCACCTGCTGCTCTAGCTAATTGCCCACCCCTTCCACGTGTGATTTCTATGTTATGCATGGCCGTGCCTAAGGGCATATCGGTTGAAGTAGATTCTTCTTTTCTCTCAAAAAACCCCTTCCCAAACTGTACAAGCTTCTTCCAAAGCATACGGCTTTCTAGATGTATATGACGATCTCTAGACAGATGGATCTTATATGAATCATATGATGAAGTACCACATGAGTGGATATATAGGAAAGGAATCCAAATCTGCCGAATCGCTCATGTTATGATCTTCTACATCCTAGGTCTCTGCGTTCCGTCATCTGGCTTATGTTCTTCATGTAGCATTCAGATCGAATGACTCTATGAAATTACGTCGATACTTCCACATATTATGGGTAACGTAGGAGACATCCCTATTTTCCCCCGGGGGTCTTAATTACCACTGCTTAGCTTTCAATTTGCCTCTGACCATCAAATTAAATGTGAATAACCCGTCCTCCTCTCTTTGAAACAAGGGGCGCTTCCGGTTCTGTGCGTGCTTCAAACAATTTTGTCTTCTCCATATTACCATATCTCTAGAGCCAATAATTTTCTATGAGGAACTACTGAACTCAATCACTTGCTGCCGTTACTCAACAGTTTTCTGTTGAGGTCTATCCCGTAGAGGTAGTCAAATTGGATCAGTGATCGATTTCTAGGTTTCGTCGTAAACCTAATTGGTTACTTCCAATTACGTAAATCAATAGTTCAAACCGCACTCAAAGGTAGGGCATTTCCCATTGATATAGGAACTTTTGTACCAGAAACAATAGTATCTCCAATTATAGCCCCTCTGGGATGTAAAATATATCTCTTCTCACCATCCCCATAGTGTATGAGACAAATGTATGCATTTCGATTAGGGTCGTATTCTATGGTTACGATTCTACCAGATATGTCTTTTTGATTCCGTCGAAAATCTATTTTACGGTATAGGCGCTTATGACCTCCCCCTCTATGCCTTGCGGTAATGATTCCTCTGGAATTACGACCTTTACCACAACGGTGCCGTCCATGGATCAAATTATTTCGTGGATTGGATTTCACTTGCCTGTCTACGGTTCCCTTGCGTGTGCTCGGGATAGGTGTTTTGTATAAATGTTTCGCCGTATTATTAAGTATTCTCCTTTAGTTTTTTTCTCTATCTAGAAGTGGAATAGAATAACCCGGTTGAAGGGTAATGATCATACGTCTGTAATGCATTGTATGGCCCAGAATAGGTCCTATTCTTCTACCTTTTCCAGGTAGTCGATGGCTATTCACAGCTACCACCTTAACACCAAAGAAGAGTTCGACCCAATGCTTTATTTCTGTCTTAGTGAATCCCGATTCGACATTAAAAGTATATTGATTCTTTCCCAATAAACGAAGACTTTTTTCTGTAAATACTGCGTATTTGATTCCATCCATAAATCGACTTTCCCTCCTATGCTCTGAGTTCCAGTATCGATAAGAATTCGAGTTCTTATTGTTCTTATGTTATGGTATGAATATACCATACCAATTCGTTATGTATGGATGATGGATGAGATTCCATGGATAGAGAGCCAGTTCCAATAGACTTATGGAATGTTCCCGTTCGTGTGCATCCAGCAGGAATTGAACCCGCAAATTTACCAATTATGAGTTGGGCGCTTTAACCATTCAGCCATGGATGCTTAACAGGGATCATCGTACATCGTAAATAACCAATTTTCATATAGAAAGACATATCATAGAAAAATGAAATCGAAAATATTCCGAGATGGCAAATATTCGGAGATGACTATGAAAACACCTCTCTGGATCCTCGAATTGAAAGAGAGATTGAGAGGGATCAAGAATCCTAATTCTCGCTATTTGGAATGGATCCAATTCTATTGA
>NW_028259867.1:20000-35000 GCF_056163025.1 Triticum urartu | reverse complement strand
TAGTCTAAGTTTCTCGATGAGGATAATTAATTCGGTCGTTGTGGTCGGACTCTATTATGGATTTCTGACTACATTCTCCATAGGTCCCTCTTAGATCTTCTTTCTCCAATCTTGGATTAGGGAAGAAGGAGATATTCGCGACTACTGGCGATTTCATTATGGGGCAGCTCATGATCTTCATATCGATCTATTATCCACCTCTGTATCTATTCTTTCTTAGCTAAACAGGTGGAAGATCTATCCAATTTGGTTATATTATATCATGGACTCGAAAAACGGATCTGAATTTGACTGAAATGCACGATCTTCACAGGTATCACTTTTCACGATACCTAAAAGGTGGAATAGCGATTTTCGAACCATTTCCTATAAGAGAATGGTTTCCATTACTTTGAGAAATGGATTCTTATATCAAACTATAGCTATTGCATTAAAGAAGAAAAGAAACTAATAGAAGTCGAAGACGCGGAATGATAGTGAATAGAGAGAAAGATTCTTCTGATTTTCTTGTTTCTATCTACTAGACGCCGTAGAGAATTGAGAATTTTCATGTCTTTCAATTCTCGTACTCGTAATTGGAAAGTTATGGAAGGAGACCCATCATTTTGCAATGAAAACAACATATAAAACTCTGGACAATTTCGAAATCAGGCCAAGCGTCTTAATACATATGCAAAAAAATTCATTATTGGCCCACCATTGATTAGAAGATTTAGCTTGTATGAATCGCTATTGGTTTGATACGAATAATGACAATCGTTTCAGTATGTTAAGGATACAGATGTATCCACAATTCATTTAGAGTTACTTAATAGTCTATTTCTTATACCATATCTCTATCCCGTGAAATTCTCGAGCCAAAAGATGGATGCATATGCTGTGTTTCATTTTGCTAAATGATATCAATTAAATGGTGTATCAATTCCATAAATTGCATATAGCAATAAATAAATCAGCAAAATTCTTTCTAATATTTTAGATAGAAGAAACATTTCTTCTATCTAAAATATTAGAAAGAATGTACCCTTCTATCCAAATCCAATTTGCATCGATAAAATAAATCCAAATTCCAGTAGTAGATGAATAATTGCAAATTTGTGTGTGTACGAGATTAGAATAACTTCAAAATAACTGACATAATTTTGTATTTTTCCTGATCAGAAAAATACATGAAAAAGAAAGGAGGTAGAAAAATTTTTGGATTTATGGTTAAAGAAGAAAAAGAAGAAAACAGGGGTTCTGTTGAATTTCAAGTATTCAGTTTCACCAATAAGATACGGAGACTTGCTTCACATTTGGAATTACACAAAAAAGATTTTTCATCGGAAAGAGGTCTACGAAGACTTTTGGGAAAACGTCGACGTTTGCTGGCTTATTTGGCAAGAGAAAAATAGAGTACGTTATAAGAAATTAATCGGTCAGTTGAATATTCGGGAGCAGTAATTTAATCGTTCAAATTTTTTTCTTGTTTTATTATTTTTTTAGTAGTCTTATAGTAGTCTTAGATTTTTCATTTTGATGAGCCTCGCTTTGAGGAATTCATGGAATAATCCATTTTCATGGAATAATGAATTAAGGAAGAAAGGATATGAGTCTACCGCTTACAAGAAAAGATCTCATGATAGTCAATATGGGCCCTCAACACCCATCAATGCATGGTGTTCTTCGACTGATCGTTACTCTCGATGGTGAGGATGTTATTGATTGTGAACCCATATTAGGGTATTTACACAGAGGAATGGAAAAAATCGCGGAAAACCGAACTATTATACAATACTTACCTTATGTAACAAGGATATAGAGAGATTGTAGAAAGGGGATAGGATAGTTATTTTTGCAAGAGACTTGTTGTAAATTCCTTAACTTAAGAAAGAAAAAAGAATAAAAACACAGATACATAACATAAAAAAAAGAATAAATAAGACGAGATTCGACCTCCCCCTACATATTTAATTTCCTCTCCTATACAAAAACTAGCAAGACCCACTCCATTGGTAATTCCATCAATAACACCCTTATCAAAAAACTCCGTGAGTTCGGTTAACCCTCTTATACCGAGGGTAAAGACCCTAGTATAGAAAATATCTATATAACCACGATTATATGACCAACTGTATATATTTTTTTTTACTTGATCTAAAAATTCTTTTTTAGGATTTCCTTTGTAAAAAGAGTTTATTAAATCCAAATTCTGAAAAAAAGAATAAGCGGATCCATAGAAGATATATGCTATGAATAAACCAAAGATAGCTAGACTTACAGAAGAAATTGCATTAGTAATAAATTCATATGAATTTACAAAAGAATTAGAACTTTCCTGGGTAAAGTTTATTGAGGGAGTTAACCACTTTGATAATATGGTTAACTCTGCTATTCCATTACCAATTCCTCCATTATCAAAAGAGATTCCTATGAATCCAATGAACAAAGTGAAAAGTAGTAATATAAGAAGAGGAAATAACATAGTATTTCCCGTTTCATGCGGATAGGCAAAAGTTTTTTTAGCCCCAAAAGACGTAGTAAAGGATCCTATCCTATTTCTTGTATTACCTTGAATTTTTGGTATATTTTGTGAAAAAAAAGAAACTCCACTCTTCGTTGTTGATAAAACGAAATCCCTATTCACTCCTTTGGGTATCCTTTTTCCCCATAAGGATATTGAATACAAGGAACTCTCTTTAGTGCTACTGTAATTTTGAAAATGAACACGCAAATACCCATCAAATGTAAGTAAATATATCCGAAACATATAAAAGGCAGTTAATCCTGCAGTAAAGGAGGCTATTATTCCAAAAAAGGGCGAATACAACCAACTATTACTAAGGATTTCATCTTTGGACCAGAAGCAAGCAAGAGGTGGAATACCACAAAGAGAAAGTGTACCCCATAAAAAAGTAGTTCTTGTGATTGGAATGTATTTTCTTAAACCGCCCATAAGAACCATATTTTGACTTTTATCTGGTGAATATCCAACAAGAGGTTCCATTGAATGAATAACGGATCCGGATCCCAAGAACAATAAAGCTTTTGAATAAGCATGAGTGATCAAATGGAATAAAGCAGCTTGATAAGAACCTATACCTAGAGCTAACATCATATAACCCAATTGAGACATTGTAGAATAGGCTAAGCTTCTTTTAATATCTCTCTGAGCAAGAGCTAAAGTAGCTCCTAAGAATAGTGTTATTGTACCTACTAAAGAAATAAAACTCATTATCAAAGGTAAAGATATGAAAAGAGGAAGAAGTCGAGCTAGAAGAAAAATTCCCGCAGCAACCATAGTTGCTGCGTGTATAAGAGCCGAAATAGGAGTGGGCCCTTCCATAGCATCGGGTAACCATACGTGAAGAGGGAATTGTGCGGATTTCGCAACTGCACCAAGGAATAATAAAAAAGCACACAAAGTAGTAAGTAAAGAGTTAATTCCATTATTAGGAATCCAGTTATTAGCTATTTTGAACAAATCCCTAAACTCTAAACTACCTGTTATCCAAAAAAAACCTAAAATTCCTAATAATAGACCAAAATCCCCTACACGATTAGTTACAAAAGCTTTTTGACAAGCACTCGCTGCGATTGGTCGTGTAAACCAAAAGCCTATCAATAAATAAGAACACATTCCCACGAGTTCCCAAAAAAAATAAATTTGTATCAAATTGGAGCTAGTAACCAATCCCAACATGGAAGTATTGAAAAAACTTATATAAACAAAAAATCTCAAATATCCTTCATCGTGAGACATATAACCATCACTATAAATAAGAACCAGGATTCCTACAGTAGTAATTAGTATTAACATAATAGAAGTAAGTGGGTCAATCAAGTATCCAAATTCTAAAGAAAAATCATTATTGACGGTCCAAGACCATAGATATTGATAGATCGAACTTCCATTTATTTGTTGAATAGACAGTTGAACTGAGAATACCATAGCTATACTTAAGAGTAAAACACTAGGAAAAGCCCATATGCGACGAAGATTTTTTGTTGCTGTCGGAATAAGAATAAGGCCAAATCCCATTGACATAATAACTGGAAGTGGGAGAAGAGGGATTACCCATGCATATTGATATGTATGTTCCATAAGAAAAGAAATTGCAATTTTTACTTCAATTTTTACTTCAATTTTTCTATAAAATTGTTTCCGATTCACCAAACCAATTCTTATCTCTTTCTGAAAGAATAAATAAAAAGAATAAGAAAAAATACTGAAATTCTTAATTTTTCCAAAATTTATCTCATTGAAATAATTAAAAATTAAGAATGGGTTTAGTTGGTTAAATTAAAAAAGTTAATAAAATAACTAGGTAACGAAGTTATTTTATTAACTAAATAAAGATATTTATAAAAATAAAAAAAAAAAAGTGGAATCATTTTACTTTCTATTCATAATTCATTTTTATATTTCTTTAAAACAAAGATGAAACAGCTCTCTTGTTCCATAATTAACTGATTGAGTGAATTCCAATGAAAACCTATGTTTATAAGAAATTATCGAATAGTCCTTACTTCATATAGAACTAAAATTCTAATGACTATAAATTACCTAAGTTTTAGAATGTCTTGTTTAAGAGACTCAGTATTTTTTGTTTTGATTGGAATTCCTTTCCTTTATGGAATACCATTCTGAACTTAATTAACTATTTTCATTTTCCCTTCTTTTTATCCCCCCGTCTTATCTTATATGGGGGATAGGCTTCCATACCATATATCTATATATGGAGTATACTTGATATATAAATAGATATAAATAGATTTAAATGAGAAACCCTTCTATATATTCTATATTATTAAAAAAAAAGTATAAAATATATAAAGAAAAAATGTTAAAAAATTCTTGTTGTCTTATCCGCATTAGACAAAATGAAGTAAAAAATAATTCAAAATTTAAGTATCTTTCAGTATCTAAGTATAAATACTAATAAAAAGAAGAAAGAAGGATTGATTTGCAGCAATAGATGTCTTTCACATACAACTAGAAAAAAGTAATTTCCTTTTTGAATGGCAGTTCCAAAAAAACGTACTTCAATGTCAAAAAAGCGTATTCGTAAAAATATTTGGAAGAAAAAGACTTATTTTTCCATAGTACAATCTTATTCTTTAGTAAAATCAAGATCATTTTCGAGCGGTAATGAGCATCCAAAACCAAAGGGTTTTTCTGGGCAACAAACAAATAATAAGATTTTGGAATAATATGAATTGACTTATCAAAAAAGAATTCCAATTATTTAATAATTTGGATTCTTCTTTGAATGTACTTTTATGTGTCGAATTACTCGGTACAATATTCTTAGAACAAAAAACCCCTCTTATCTTATATATACAAGAAAAAAAAAGTTTTGTTTGGTATACTGTGTGCTAAGTATTCTTTTCCTATCAATGAACTTTTCATAATTTTCCTAATAGAATCCTCATATTCTATTAGGAAAATTATGAAAAGTGGAGTATTCTTACAATAGGACTTACAACTTCCACCTATCTTCTCCAAAATCATAAGGTTAGTAAATCTTATTAATAAGAGCATAAAGACTTTCATTCTAGAAATTTTTAAAAAATCCAAAAAGCCTTTTCTATTTATCCATTTTATTTTAATTTCATCATTAAATAGAAACCCTTTTGGATTTTTTTCATTGTATTGAAAGAATTTTCAAAATGTAAAGGGGAAATTAATTAGAAAAAATTAGTTCTATAATTGCAAGTTAGAAAAAAGAAGTTCCAACTCTTTCAAGCAGTGTTTGTGTTTCTATTGGGCAAAGCAAGAGTTTATTGTAAAAAAAAAAAATGGAAACGATACTACCAAACGAAGTCTATTTTAATGAAAACTCTAATGTTCCTAAATTTTATGGACTTTCCCAATATCGACGATTCCCAAGATAATAGCTATTATTCTTTTAAGTTACCTATTATTTGAAGTTAGCCGCCATGGTGAAATTGGTAGACACGCTGCTCTTAGGAAGCAGTGCTCAAGCATCTCGGTTCGAATCCGAGTGGCGGCATTCTTGAAAAAGAATACAATAGATTAGAAATCAATTCGAAATTTACAATTTTGTAATGGGACCTTCCCCTTATGCTATTTGCAACTTTAGAACATATACTAACTCATATCTCTTTCTCAACGATTTCAATTGTGATTACGATTCATTTTATAACCTTATTAGTTCGTGAACTTGGAGGATTACGCGATTCGTCAGAAAAAGGAATGATAGTTACTTTTTTCTCTATAACAGGATTCTTAGTTTCTCGTTGGGCTTCCTCGGGACATTTTCCATTAAGTAATTTATATGAGTCATTGATCTTCCTTTCATGGGCCCTGTATATTCTTCATACCATTCCTAAAATACAGAACTCTAAAAATGATTTAAGCACAATAACTACGCCAAGTACTATTTTAACGCAAGGCTTTGCCACATCGGGTCTTTTAACTGAAATGCATCAATCCACGATACTAGTACCTGCTCTACAATCTCAGTGGTTAATGATGCATGTCAGTATGATGTTATTAAGCTATGCAACTCTTTTGTGCGGATCCTTATTATCTGCCGCTATTCTAATCATTAGATTTCGAAATAATTTCCATTTCTTTTCTAAAAAGAAAAAAAATGTTTTAAATAAAACATTTTTCTTTAGTGATATTAAATATTTTTATGCAAAAAGAAGTGCTTTAAAAAGAACCTCTGTCCCTTCATTTCCAAATTATTACAAATATCAATTAACGGAGCGTTTGGATTCTTGGAGTTATCGTGTCATTAGCCTAGGATTTACCCTTTTAACCGTAGGTATTCTTTGTGGAGCAGTATGGGCTAATGAGGCCTGGGGATCCTATTGGAATTGGGATCCTAAGGAAACTTGGGCATTTATTACTTGGACCATATTCGCAATTTATTTACATAGTAGAACAAATCCAAATTGGAAGGGTACGAATTCTGCACTTATAGCTTTGATAGGATTTCTTATAATTTGGATTTGTTATTTTGGTATAAATCTATTAGGAATAGGCTTACATAGTTATGGTTCGTTTACATTAACACCTAAATGATTACATAAAATAAAACCTTCATGAAATGAAGGTTTTTACTTTTATGTTTTATTTGAGAACCCCTTGAACGCCTTATCAAAGGGTTCTCAAAAATTCGAGATAGATCTAATTATACTTTTTTACTTATTTCTGCATTATATACTTTTTTACTTATTTCTGCATTAATAGAGCAGACGAGTAAAAAAAAGCAAACCTATTTAGGATAATAATTGGATAAGAGAGCCTCTACCCTGTCAACGGATAGGGAGAGAACAAAATCTGGATAAATACCAATTCCTATTACTGGTAAAAAGATACAGATTAAAATAAAGAGTTCTCGTGGTCCAGAATCCACAAAATTTGCGTTTGGAACATTAAATAGCTTGTATCCATAGAACATCTGGCGTAACATAGATAATAAATAAATAGGAGTTAATATCATTCCAATTGCCATTACAAAAGTAATTAGTGTTTTTGGCATTAACAGAAATTTTGGACTAGTAATTAGTCCAAAAAATACTACTAATTCTGCGACAAAACCACTCATTCCTGGTAAGGCAAGAGAAGCCATTGAAAAGCTACTAAACATGGTAAAAATTTTAGGCATTGGGATAGATATTCCCCCCAGTTCTTCGAGATAAACAAGACGCATTCTATCAGAAGCGGTTCCTGCCAAGAAAAAAAGTGTAGCACCAATAAATCCATGGGATAATATTTGTAAAATAGCTCCATTGAGTCCAATGTTGGTTATGGAACCAATTCCTATAATTATGAAACCCATGTGAGATACAGAGGAATAAGCTATTCTTTTTTTGAAATTTCGTTGACCAAGAGAAGTTGAAGCTGCATAGATTATTTGGATCGCTCCTATTATTACTAACCAGGGCGAAAATAGATAATGAGCATGAGGTAACAATTCCATGTTGATCCGAATCAATCCATATGCTCCCATCTTTAATAATATTCCCGCTAAAAGCATACATGTACTATAATGTGCTTCCCCATGGGTATCTGGTAACCACGTATGTAGGGGTATAATCGGCAATTTGACAGCATAAGCAATAAGGAAGCCAAAATATAAAAGTATTTCCAAGGTTGCAGGGTATGATTGATTAATTAATCTTTCCAAATCTAATCCTGGTTCGTTGGAACCATATAAGCCCATACCCAGAACTCCGATTAAGAAAAAAATGGAACCGCCTGCAGTATACAAAATAAACTTTGTAGCTGAATATAGACGCCTCTTCCCCCCCCACATGGATAAAAGTAAGTAAACAGGAATTAATTCTAACTCCCACATGATAAAAAAAAGTAAAAGGTCTCGCGAAGAAAATAATCCTATTTGACCACTATACATTGCGAGCATCAGGAAATAGAATAATCGCGAATTCCGTGTAATTGGCCAAGCTGCTAAAGTAGCTAAAGTAGTGATAAATCCTGTCAATAAAATAGATCCTAATGAAAGTCCATCGATTCCCAATCTCCAGTGGAAATCGAAGACATCTATCCATTTATAATCCTCCTTTAATTGGATTAAGGGATCCTCCAGTTGGAAATGATAACAGAACGCATAAGTCATTAGAAGGAATTCTAATAAACAAATAGATATAGTATACCACCTAACGACTTTGTTTCCCTTATGAGGTAAAAAGAAAATTAATGAACCTGCAAATATCGGCAAAACAACAAGTATTGTTAACCAAGGAAAATAACTCATGATAAAGTGATAAAGACAAGATACGTTTTGACCAGAAAAGCCCGTGCTCGATTATTTCGAGCACAGGCTTCTTCGGTAAAGAGGAATCAGACGATTCGAGTGAAGTTTTTTGTAACGTATCAATAAGATAGAGCCATGCTACGTGTTGTTTCAGGCCCTAAATAAACGCGGACACTTAAAAAATCTGTCGGGCAGGCAGATTCACATCTCTTACAACCCACACAATCTTCGGTTCTCGGCGCGGAAGCAATTTGCTTGGCTTTACATCCATCCCAGGGTATCATTTCTAATACATCTGTTGGACAAGCTCGTACACATTGAGTGCATCCTATACATGTATCGTAAATTTTTACGGAATGTGACATTGGATCTATAAATTTTTCTTTTCAACATAAAATTTTTCGATCTGGTAAAAATGAAATTAGTACTATAATGAGTCATATGTATTGTAGACACCAGACGAAGCAATGGTTTATCCAAACTTCAAAAAAAAAAATCTATTTTTTAATCTGTTTGTGAGAAAGCGTGAAGAGAGCCAAGAGACTTTAATTTTGGATTTCAACAATAAATAAGAAATAAGAAAGAATTTTACGAATTGTACAGACGAATTCGAATTAGCCAATAAATTGGCTATCGTCTTTTCAATATAAATTATTGCAATATTCAAATTGCAATATCAATGAATTACAAATACAAAAATTCATTTAAGTGAAAAAGAATACTATGCAATAATCTACTAAAAAAAATGGATATTCTCAAATAATACTAAGAAAATAGTATTGATTTCTATTTATTTTAATATGTGCGCCTTTGTTTAGAGGATTCTATGTCTAATTATTCAAAAGTCTAATTATTCAATAAATTAGATTGATTGATACGAGTGGATTTCCTATTACGATGGATGGAAGAAAGAATGGATAGTCCAATAGCGGCTTCAGCAGCTGCAAGGGCTATAACAAAAATTGCGAAAATATCTCCTTTTAATTGGCGACTATCAAATAGATCAGAAAATGTTACGAGATTTAGATTAATTGAATTCAGTATAAGTTCAAGACATATTAGAGCTCTAACCATGTTTCGGCTTGTGATCAATCCATAGATACCAATCGAAAATAAATAGACACTCAAAAAAAGTACATGCTCAAACATCATTAACTAACTCCTTATCAATCTCGATTCATTTCAATATGAGGGCAAGAATTGAACCGATTCAATTAATTACAATAGAACAATTACACAACAAAAGAAAAAAAAAAAAAAAAAAAAGGAGGTATTTGTTGGCAGTAGATGGATTTTACTAAATCAAAATTGTGATTCTTTAGTTATTTATTTTAGATTTGCAATTCTTATAATTTGTACTTTTTCTAAGTTTTCTTATTGCCGAGCCATAGTAATTGCACCTATTAAAGAAACTAGAAGAATTATGGAAATGAGTTCAAACGGAAGATAAAAATCGGTTGCTAAATGAATTCCAATTTGTTGAACATTATTTATGAGACCCTGTTCTACTATTTGGTTTGATCTTGTAGTCCAAAGAATTCCATACCACGACGTATCTGGGATAGTAGTCATTAGTGAAAAAACAATAGTTATACAAACGAGTGAAGTGAACCCATCTCCAATAGTCCAATAATTCTTATCTTTAGACCATTCTGAGCCATTTACGAACATTACAGCGAATATGATCAAGACATTTATGGCTCCCACATAAATAAGAAGTTGTGCGACAGCTACAAAGTAGGAATTTAATAAAAAATAGAATAAGGATATACAAACAAGAACTAATCCCAGCGAAAAGGCAGAATAAATGGGGTTGGTAAGTAATACTACTCCTAGACCCCCTAGTAGAAGAACAAATCCCCCAAATAGCATAAGAATCTCATGTATTGGTCCAGGTAAATCCATTATGGATAAAAAGAAATTAATAGTATAAAATTTTTCATGAACTGACTAAAACTAAAGGATTCAAGGAAGGAAAAAAGGATTAGGGTATTTTTTTGTGTATAAACTTATAGTTATAAATTATATTATATCACGAAAATCTAGTCTGATTTAAAATAAGAAATAATTTCCAATAAGCAGTAGTTTTTCGTTTTTCTTTATAGTTTAATTTTAAAGTTTAATAAAGAATTATTAGATTTTTATAACAGAAAGACAAAATCAAAGTTTAGTAATCAGTAATCGTTCTTGAATTCGAAGATTTTTCTTTGTTTATTTTACTTTCAGACGAATTCCTAATTGTTTGAATTGTGTAATCTCCCATTATGGAGATTGGTAACCGACTTAAAGCAATTTGATTGTAATTCAATTCATGACGATCATAGGTAGAAAGTTCATATTCTTCAGTCATTGATAAACAGCTTGTTGGACAGTACTCAACACAATTGCCACAAAATATACAAACTCCGAAATCAATACTATAATTAAGCAATTGTTTTCTTTTAATATCCTTTTCAAATCTCCAATCCACAACGGGTAAATCTATCGGACATACGCGAACACATACTTCACAAGCAATACATTTATCAAATTCAAAGTGGATTCGCCCTCGGAAACGCTCTGGTGTAATTGATTTTTCATAAGGGTAGTGAATCGTTATAGGTAAACGATTTGTGTGGGATAAGGTAGTTATGAAACTTTGACCTATGTACCTTGTAGCACGTATTGTTTGTTGACCATAACTCATGAACCCAGTTACCATAGGGAACATATTCATTCTAAATATCTATGAAAAAGATATGTTTCTTTCTCTTGTTTGAGAGAGCTTTTGTGTTGAAAATATTCTTACTATTATTGTATTATCTTATTTATAGTGAAACAAGTTGAGAAGAGGTTGTTAATAAGAGATTGCCCAGGGAAATAGGTAAAAGAAATTTCCATCCAAGATTTAATAACTGATCCATTCTCATCCTCGGTAAAGTCCATCTTATTGTGATAGAAATGAAGAGAAATAAATAAGCTTTAGTTAATGTAATAAATATACCCATTGTCATTTCCAAAATTCCAACTGCTTTATTCATTTGGAAAAAATCAAAAAAGGATATATAGGGAATAGATAAATTCCACCCGCCCAAGTAGAGAACTGTTACAAATAAAGAAGAAACTAATAAATTTAGGTAAGAAACAAGATAAAATAAACCATATTTGATACCGGAATATTCAGTTTGGTAACCTGCTACTAATTCTTCCTCCGCTTCTGGTAAATCAAAGGGTAATCTTTCACATTCTGCCAAAGAAGAAATTAAAAAAACCAGAAAACCTATAGGCTGACGCCAAATATTCCATCCAAAAAAACCGTATTTTGACTGTGCTTCAACTATATCAACTGTACTTGAACTGTTAGATAATCATAGTCGGTGATAACATCACAGTTCCCACCGCTATTTCAAAACCGTACATGAAACCTTAGCTTCATACGGCTTCTCTATGATCAGAAAAAGGAAAGGACTGTTTTGTTCCTAGCCCCGGGGGCGTAGATAGAATTAGATAAAATAAAATAGATTTGAAAGTCCTAAATTAGACCAAAGGAATTCCGTCTGCTAGAATAAGAAAAAGCGCTTCCGAATTGATCTCATCCTTTATAATATAATGAAAATTTTTCTTTGTTCAGTAATAACTTAATCTTGGAATAAAACACTTGTTACTTGTTATAGGAATTCAATTAATAAATGGAAAGAGTTGGGTATTAGTTCATGAGCAATTCTGCATGAATATGGATAGAGGAAGGAAATAATGAAAATTTTTTCTAGTGCACTCCATATCTTTTTTACTATTCTTCTTTCCCCAGGGAGGGGGTATTTAAAAAGAAAAAATGGATAAAGGGTTAATTCGTTCTTGATAGCCATTTCCTTAACAAGTGAATGGGAACATACTCTGGATCGGAATCCGAAGAAAGTACTACTTGATAATTTCTACAAATTGCAAGTCCTTATTATGATTCCTTTTATGGGCAAAAATCTCTAATGTTTTAGATTTTCCATTACTAATCCTTTATGTACTTTAGTGTTCCTAACCCTTCACTAACTTTTGGTGGATTCTTCTTATGGATTATTAAGTTATAGTAATAACTAGGAGTATTCTAGTAATGGAATTCCATATCGTGAATCCTTTATTCTTGGCCGCTTCAAGATATGATGACTAATTAAAAAATATCAACCTTGGGATAAAGAGTTTACACTGCTTATGTTTACTTCCACTTTTTTCTTGTACGTAGGAAATGAGATTTTTTCTTTTTACTACAAATTTATAAGCTGTTTTGTTTCACTCATATAGCTATCTAGTTTAACTTACCAACCCAAATACTAAATAAGAAAAGGAATATAAATAGTTAATGGATTTTATAGGAAAAAGATCTATTTTAACGAATCACACGTAGAGATATTGCTAGCACACAAAAAGTTAATGGTATTTCATAACTAATGGATTGAGCAGCAGCTCGTAGACCGCCTGAAAAAGAATATTTATTATTTGAGCTATATCCTGCCATAAGAAGACCAATAGGAGCTATACTTGAAATGGCAATCCATAAAAAAACACCAATACTAAGATCGGCTAAAACAAAATGATATCCCAAAGGGATAACTAAAAAACTTAATAAAACTGATATGACTGCTATAGAGGGTCCAATGCTAAATAAAGAAATATCTCCTCGGGATGGCAGAATATCTTCTTTAAAAAGTAGCTTAGTCCCATCTGCTATAGCTTGAAGCAGGCCCAGGGGGCCAGCATATTCAGGACCAATACGTTGTTGTATCGACGCAGATATTTCTCTTTCTAACCACACAATTACGAGTACCTCTATTGTTATTCCCAAAAGGAGGGTCAAAATGGGTAGAATCGATATCAGTCCATAGACTTCTTTTAATAATTCCAATTTCGAAAAAGAATTGATAGTTTCTACCTCTACCCTATCTATTATCATTTCAACGATCAACTTCCCCCATAATGATATCTATACTACCTAATATCGTCATGATATCAGCCAATTTCATTTTTTTAACTAGCTGAGGAAGAATTTGCAAATTAATAAACCCGGGTGGACGGATTTTCCATCTCCAGGGGAAAAGGCTATCATCTCCTACTAGATAAATCCCTAATTCACCTTTTGGGGCTTCTACTCTTACATAAAGCTCTTGTCTTGACAATTCAAAATTGGGCGAAGGTTTTTTACCAAGAAATTTATACTCAAAATCATTCCATTCAGAATTATTTTCTTTCTTAAAGCGTCGGACTTCTAAATTTTCATAAGGTCCTCCAGGAATTTTTTCTACAGCTTGTTGAATTATTTTGATGGATTCCCTCATTTCACCAATTCGTACTAAATAGCGAGCTAACGAATCCCCTTCTTTTTGCCATTGGACTTTCCAATCAAATTGGTTGTAAGACTCATAAGGATCTACTTTACGAAGATCCCATTGTATTCCAGAAGCTCGTAACATCGGTCCCGATAAGCCCCAATTTACTGCTTCTTCTCCGCTAATAAAACCTACTCCTTCAACTCGCTCTAAAAAAATTGGATTCTGTGTAATAAGTTGTTGATATTCAACAACTCCGCGTAAAAAATAATCACAGAAATCTAAACATTTATCGATCCATCCATAAGGTAGATCGGCGGCTACTCCTCCGATGCGAAAGTAATTGTGCATCATTCGCATACCTGTAGCAGCTTCAAATAGATCATATATTAATTCTCTCTCTCTAAAAATATAGAAAAAAGGAGTCTGTGCGCCGAGATCCGCCATAAAAGGTCCAAGCCATAGCAAGTGAGAAGCTATCCGGCTTAATTCTAACATAATTACCCTAATATAGCTGGCTCTTTGTGGTATTTGAATATTCTCCAAGAATTCTGGTGCATTTACTGTTATTGCTTCTGTAAACATAGTAGCTAAATAATCCCACCTTGTTACATAAGGTAAGTATTGTATAATAGTTCGGTTTTCCGCGATTTTTTCCATTCCTCTGTGTAAATACCCTAATATGGGTTCACAATCAATAACATCCTCACCATCGAGAGTAACGATCAGTCGAAGAACACCATGCATTGATGGGTGTTGAGGGCCCATATTGACTATCATGAGATCTTTTCTTGTAAGCGGTAGACTCATATCCTTTCTTCCTTAATTCATTATTCCATGAAAATGGATTATTCCATGAATTCCTCAAAGCGAGGCTCATCAAAATGAAAAATCTAAGACTACTATAAGACTACTAAAAAAATAATAAAACAAGAAAAAAATTTGAACGATTAAATTACTGCTCCCGAATATTC
>NW_028259867.1:0-2500 GCF_056163025.1 Triticum urartu | reverse complement strand
AGATCTTGCGCGGCAGGTCCGCCAGAAAAACTCAAAAGAGAAAGAAGTCTCGTTAATCTCTTCATGCTCGTTCCAAGTTCGAAGTACCTTTTGGCCAAAGAAAAACCCGCTTCCTGACACGATTGCCTCTTTATCTTTATATAGATAGATTCTATGGGGTTATTACTTAGTAAGTCTATTTTGTACAAGAGCCCCTCCTATCTGATAGAAAAGGGTCCCATGATCCCGAGCCGATCTTACCTTGGCTCGCAAACCCCAAGTTTGTCTATGAAGAGCTAATCTAATTGTATTTTTTTCTAGAATGGATTTCTTATGTGGAATACTAATGGATAGGGCTTCGTTGCTAAGTGCTACAAGATCTAGTGCACTGGAACTCGTGGTTATGGACCCGAATCCTTTAGTATGGAACATTGTCTTTTCCAAGTAAAAACCCCTAGTATATGAAAGAATGAAAAGGTGCTTTCGTTCTTGTGGAATAAGAAGCCCTCGTACCTTAATGAAAGGAAAATCGTAATTTTTCGTTAGGTATTTGACCAAATAGGATCGTCCAGTTCCTACAGAACCTATCACTAAAATACCCGATAGGGCTAAGCGGAACGAAAAGGGTTTTCCATGAGATGGTAAATGAAAACGATTAGTCCCACACGAGGTTTGGGAATAAGTGATTGTCTGATAATGAGCAAGGAATATACGTCTTTCTGCTAAAGAGGATCTATTAAACTCATAATTCATTAGATCCTTGTTATCAATGCCAACTAGGTATCATAAGTAAATGGATCCCGGTTGTTCAATCCTTTGATAACCAAGGTCATTCTTTGCTAAAGAGAAATGATCACTATGAGTCAGACTCAATAGAATTGGATCCATTCCAAATAGCGAGAATTAGGATTCTTGATCCCTCTCAATCTCTCTTTCAATTCGAGGATCCAGAGAGGTGTTTTCATAGTCATCTCCGAATATTTGCCATCTCGGAATATTTTCGATTTCATTTTTCTATGATATGTCTTTCTATATGAAAATTGGTTATTTACGATGTACGATGATCCCTGTTAAGCATCCATGGCTGAATGGTTAAAGCGCCCAACTCATAATTGGTAAATTTGCGGGTTCAATTCCTGCTGGATGCACACGAACGGGAACATTCCATAAGTCTATTGGAACTGGCTCTCTATCCATGGAATCTCATCCATCATCCATACATAACGAATTGGTATGGTATATTCATACCATAACATAAGAACAATAAGAACTCGAATTCTTATCGATACTGGAACTCAGAGCATAGGAGGGAAAGTCGATTTATGGATGGAATCAAATACGCAGTATTTACAGAAAAAAGTCTTCGTTTATTGGGAAAGAATCAATATACTTTTAATGTCGAATCGGGATTCACTAAGACAGAAATAAAGCATTGGGTCGAACTCTTCTTTGGTGTTAAGGTGGTAGCTGTGAATAGCCATCGACTACCTGGAAAAGGTAGAAGAATAGGACCTATTCTGGGCCATACAATGCATTACAGACGTATGATCATTACCCTTCAACCGGGTTATTCTATTCCACTTCTAGATAGAGAAAAAAACTAAAGGAGAATACTTAATAATACGGCGAAACATTTATACAAAACACCTATCCCGAGCACACGCAAGGGAACCGTAGACAGGCAAGTGAAATCCAATCCACGAAATAATTTGATCCATGGACGGCACCGTTGTGGTAAAGGTCGTAATTCCAGAGGAATCATTACCGCAAGGCATAGAGGGGGAGGTCATAAGCGCCTATACCGTAAAATAGATTTTCGACGGAATCAAAAAGACATATCTGGTAGAATCGTAACCATAGAATACGACCCTAATCGAAATGCATACATTTGTCTCATACACTATGGGGATGGTGAGAAGAGATATATTTTACATCCCAGAGGGGCTATAATTGGAGATACTATTGTTTCTGGTACAAAAGTTCCTATATCAATGGGAAATGCCCTACCTTTGAGTGCGGTTTGAACTATTGATTTACGTAATTGGAAGTAACCAATTAGGTTTACGACGAAACCTAGAAATCGATCACTGATCCAATTTGACTACCTCTACGGGATAGACCTCAACAGAAAACTGTTGAGTAACGGCAGCAAGTGATTGAGTTCAGTAGTTCCTCATAGAAAATTATTGGCTCTAGAGATATGGTAATATGGAGAAGACAAAATTGTTTGAAGCACGCACAGAACCGGAAGCGCCCCATTGTTTCAAAGAGAGGAGGACGGGTTATTCACATTTAATTTGATGGTCAGAGGCAAATTGAAAGCTAAGCAGTGGTAATTAAGACCCCCGGGGGAAAATAGGGATGTCTCCTACGTTACCCATAATATGTGGAAGTATCGACGTAATTTCATAGAGTCATTCGATCTGAATGCTACATGAAGAACATAAGCCAGATGACGGAACGCAGAGACCTAGGATGTAGAAGATCATAACATGAGCGATTCGGCAGATTTGGATTCCTT
>NW_028259866.1:40000-77522 GCF_056163025.1 Triticum urartu | reverse complement strand
TACTTTAATTAATTTTTAGTCCTTTTAATTGACATAGATACAAATACTCTACTAGGATGATGCACAAGAAAAGGTCAGGATAGCTCAGTTGGTAGAGCAGAGGACTGAAAATCCTCGTGTCACCAGTTCAAATCTGGTTCCTGGCAGAGAAAAAAAAAAAAAAGATCCACCGAATAGGTATTGATCCAAATACCTCGAGATGGATTGTGATACATATTCATTAATAATATTTATTCATCTAAGTGGATAAATCTATAATATAAATATAGAGGCACTTCTTTTTCTTTTTAAAGAAGTTTTAAAATATATCTTTTCTTTATGATAAAGAAGGGGGTGAGATTCCCCTTTATTTTTTTGCGTTTCTTAATTTTGTATTCCGCTATTCCGACGAATATTTTTTTAGTCTTGCTTATCTTTATCTTATCTTATTTTCCTAGTTGTGCTAAGTAATGTGCGCGGTACAAAGTTCCTGGTAGAGAACTTCTTTGAGTCATCCTATTTTTCTGTTCATATGAAGGAAATTAATATGCGATTTTCAAAATAGGGGAATCCAAATGAAACCCTTTTTTTGCTCAGTCTATCTGGAATGCTTTTGTATAATTAGGAATTAATTATAAATAGGTATTCCGTTTCATCTAGGAAAAGAACCTAAAAATATTCCTTGACTTGAATAAAATCTGGAGTTGTGTTGTATAAGTGAGCATGAATTTCTTATCATTCAATGAGCATCTTGTATTTCATAAAAATTGGGGGTTATATAATCCTTACGTAAGGGCCAGCCTATCCAACTTTCAGGCATTAGGATACGTTTAAGGCGCGGATGATTATCATAAGAGATTCCCACCATATCATAAGATTCGCGTTCTTGAAAATCGGCACTTCTCCAAATCCAGAAGACAGACGGAATTCTAGGATTATCCTTTTGGGCAAAGACTTTTATGCAGACTTCTTCTGGATTATCTATACCATATTGTATTCTCGTAAGATGATACACGCTAGCTAAAGATCCACCGGGTGCTACATCATAAGCACATTGGGAGCGTAAATAATTGTAACCATATACATATAAAATGACAGCAATGGAATCCCAATCCCCTGCTTTTATTTGTAAAGTCTCTATTCCTCGGTGATCAAAGCCCAAAGATCTATGAACCACCTCATGTTTGACTAGCCAATTAGATAACCAACCCTGCTGCATTGTCTTCATCTCTCCCTCTTTGTATAAATATTTCACATTTCGGATGCAAGTTTGAAAGATTGCCCTGCTTTTTATTTTTCTACACAAAAGAGCCCCTCTCCTAATTCACTAATTTGTAGGAAGGTACTGAACTTTTGGATTTGAAAAAAGTTTCAGAAGATATATCTAATGTAGATGGTGATTGATAGAGCAATTCTTGCTCATAAGTTCCTGTATGAGTACTGCGCCTAACATAAAGCTTGTGACTGGTAGTAAAACATCTATTTTTATTTTGAGATAGAGTTTGATCCTCAACTATTTCTCGCGATATCTTCTTACGAAGTTTTGTTAGGGCATCTATAACTGCCTCCGGTTTAGGTGGGCAGCCCGGCAAGTAGACATCCACAGGAATTAACTTATCAACTCCCCGAACAGTACTATAGGAATCCGTACTGAACATTCCCCCTGTAATAGTACAGGCTCCCATAGCAATGACGTATTTTGGTTCAGGCATTTGCTCGTATAATCTCACTAAAGAGGGAGCCATTTTCATTGTTACCGTACCGGCTGTTAAAATTAGGTCTGCTTGCCTAGGACTTGATCTTGGTACCAATCCATAACGATCAAAGTCGAATCGTGAGCCTATTAATGAAGCAAATTCAATGAAACAACAACTGGTACCGTATAGAAGGGGCCATAAACTGGAGAGTCTTGACCAATTCGAAAGATCATTTGGTGTAGTTGAAATAACAGAATTGGAACTTGTTTGGTCAAGTAAGGGAAACTCAATCAAATTCATAACTGTCTCAATAGAATCTTTTCCTTCTTTTTTTTTGTCTAAATATTCAGTTAAGACCATTCCAAGGCTCCTTTTCGCCATGCATAAACTAAACCAACAACTAAGATAAGCACGAAAATCAAAGCTTCGATAAAAACGGATACACCCAATACGTCGAAACTCATTGCCCAAGGGTATAGAAAGACGGTTTCCACATCAAAAACAACAAAAACGAGCGCAAACATATAATAGCGTATTCGGAATTGTACCCAAGCCCCTCCCATGGGTTCTATACCCGATTCATAACTAGAAAGCTTCTCTGGTCCTTCACTAACCGGGGCTAAAAGTCCTGAAATCGAAAATGCCAAAATAGGAATAAGGCTTGCTATTATTAGAAATGTCCAAAAAATATCATATTCGTGAAGCAGAAACATAATGTACTCCCATTAATGTGGAATAGGCGGAACTTAAATTAGTCAATTCAATTCAGCATTGTCAATTTATCCAGAACTTCTCTCTTTTCCTCGGTGAAACAAGAATCTTTTTTGTTCAAACAAAAGCGCTTAGTTTAAGTTTAGCCTTTGTTTCCTCTGTGCTGCATCTTCTTTAAAGATTCATCCAATGGAATCCCAACTCCCTTTCTTTTGGATTTCCATTCTATTTAGATATGGTGTATGTAGATCTAATTCTTATATAAAGAAAACTTTCTCGTTTCACTTTGTCTCGCTTTCTCTAGAATCTCTAGAAAAAAGAATAGCTCTATCCTTTATTTAATATTTAATAATAAAATAATAAGAGACTATTAAATAAAAATGAGAATACTACTAAATTAGAACCTAATTAAGATAGTAGGACTAATCTATGCAGTATAATTAATGAGAAGTAATACTATAAAATAAAAATAAAGAACTCTATTTCAGAACTATGAGACAGAATATTCTGTTTTCTTATTTACTCTTTACTTTATTTTTTCTATTTAAAGTTGATCAATTTACATAATGTATCTATAAACAAAGTAATAAATATACTTAAAACAAAGTAGGAATTCGCAAAATGGATAAAATCATTGCAGTTATTATAGGGAAGTCTAGAGATATCCTATTTGAAGGAGGACGGGATTCAAATCAGGGAAAGGATCCTTTCTTCTATTGATTTGATAGAAATTCGTTTTTCTTTTCCTGTCTGTATGATTTTGATTTTCGATGAATGAGCCTTTGGTAATGCTTTTATCTCTATTCTATGTCGCAGGCGCCTATCCAGTCTATAAACAAATACTAATGAGAAAATGAAAACTATACTAAACTAAAGAAAACATAGGATAGAGATCCTAAAATCTAAAAAAGGGCATATTAGGGCTATACGGATTCGAACCGTAGACCTTCTCGGTAAAACAGATCAAACGGATTATTATCGAAATGATTTGAACTGTTTCAAAGACCCAACATGCATTTTTTTGCATTGGGCTCTTTCATAAACTGATTTAAAGATCAGTTAGTCCACCATAGTTTTTCTTTACGGAAAGATAATGAGATGGCTCCCTGTGCTCTGATTGATTTTTTGTATTATGATCTATCTAGGAGCAATACCAAAGTGTTTCAAAGGAGGATTACCTTGACTTAGGTCTGCCTCCGGTCTAAATTAAATCAACCTAAGTGAAATGGAGTCTCTATCGTTCCACTGCAAGAGTTAACTATGAGACTTCATACACCTTAAAGTTCATAGAACGAAAAGAAGTTTTTTGGAGGCCCTTATCCTCATTACGCCTAGCATTTAGTGGGCTGGATATTTACCTTATCAACTAGCAAATCCATAAGGGTTCTATTTGATTAGGCACCTGAATTGGCACCTGAATCGGACTGAACCGACTGTTTGTCAGGCTACTGTTCTCCTATTCTCTCGAATCTATGAAGTAAGACATTGATTTTGCAATAAGATCGATTATGTTCATTGCATAATAAGCTCCTTTGAAAAGCATTGGCGCACGTGTAAACGAGTTGCTCTACCGAACTGAGCTATAGCCCTTATCAGAGATATCTTAACATATAGATAATTTCTTGTCAAGATGAATATTTTCTAATGCCAGAGGATACCCCTTTGATCTGTATCTGTTTAGTATTTAGTTTAGTATTTAGTATATAACAGACCAATAACAGAGCGGTATTGCTTAGAAAAGGGATTCAATATATAATCGATCGAAGTAATGGGTCTTCCTTTGTGGTGATAAATTGCCTACTTAACTCAGTGGTTAGAGTATTGCTTTCATACGGCGGGAGTCATTGGTTCAAATCCAATAGTAGGTAAGTAGGTAGAAAAATTACTAGATAGCATTGGACTTACTTCGCTTCGCTATCTAATAACTTTTTCTACCCCTCTTCCCTTTTTCTTTGTATCAACTATAAACCACTGGATTGTCTTCAATTGGATGGGGGAATCCAATTGACAGCCTCGATTCGTATCCTAGCTCGTCTGAGAGCGAGCTTCGCTTCAACCAAATCTTTCGTACCCTCAGCTTTACTCAAGTTAGCTTCGGCTATTTCAAGTGCCTTTTGAGCTTCTTCCGGATCAATATCACTACCCAGTTCCGCATCATTTCCTAAAATGATGATCTCATTATTAACTATTCTCGCAAAACCGCTCCACAGAATCGCTGTTAACCATTGGTCGTTGAGGAGGCGTATTCTCAAAGGACCCATATCTACTGCTGTGTTAATGGGGGCGTGGTTTGGTAATACGCCAATTTGGCCACTATTAGTGGATAAAATGATTTCTTTCACTTCACAATCCCAAATAATTCGCTTAGGAGTCAGTACATAAAGATTTAATTTCATTTCTTCGATTTGTTCTCCTCTTCTAAGGTTATAGCTTTCGTGCTAGCTTCATCGATGTTACCCACCAAATAAAAAGCCTGTTCAGGTAGGCCGTCTAATTCTCCGGAAAGGATTAGTTGAAATCCCCTAATAGTTTCCGCAAGAGCAACATACTTTCCTGGAGAACCAGTAAAAACTTCTGCCACAAAGAACGGTTGTGATAAGAAACGCTCAATTTTTCTTGCTCTTGCTACAGTTAAACGATCCTCTTCCGATAATTCATCCAAGCCAAGAATTGCGATAATGTCCTGAAGTTCTTTGTAACGTTGTAAAGTTTCCTTAACTCTTTGCGCAGTTTCATAATGTTCGTTGCCAACGATCCGAGGCTGTAACATAGTCGAGGTTGAATCTAAAGGATCTACTGCTGGATAAATACCCTTGGAAGCTAATCCTCTGGAAAGTACGGTAGTAGCATCCAAATGTGCAAATGTTGTGGCAGGGGCAGGGTCGGTCAAATCGTCTGCAGGTACATAAACTGCTTGAATCGAAGTTATAGATCCCTTTTTAGTAGAAGCAATTCTTTCTTGCAAAGAACCCATTTCTGTACTAAGAGTAGGTTGATAACCCACTGCGGAGGGCATTCTCCCTAATAAAGCGGATACCTCTGATCCTGCTTGAACAAAACGAAAGATATTATCGATAAATAAAAGCACGTCTTGCTTATTAACATCTCGGAAATATTCCGCCATAGTTAGGGCAGTTAAACCAACTCTCATACGAGCTCCCGGTGGTTCATTCATTTGGCCATAGACTAGAGCTACCTTTGATTCCTCAATATTTTTTTCATTAATTACTCCGGATTCCTTCATTTCCATATAAAGATCATTTCCTTCACGAGTCCGTTCCCCTACTCCACCGAATACGGATACGCCCCCATGAGCTTTAGCAATGTTATTGATTAATTCCATGATCAGTACTGTTTTACCTACTCCAGCCCCCCCAAATAGTCCTATTTTTCCTCCACGTCGATAAGGAGCTAAAAGATCGACGACCTTAATACCTGTTTCAAAGATGGATAATTTCGTATCTAACTCGATAAAGGCAGGCGCAGATCTATGAATAGGGAACGTTGCACTACTATCTACAGGACCCAAATTGTCAACAGGCTCCCCAAGAACGTTGAAAATTCGTCCGAGAGTAGCTCCACCGACCGGAACACTGAGAGGAGCTCCCGTGTCAATCACTTCCATTCCTCTCATCAACCCGTCCGTAGCACTCATAGCTACAGCTCTAACTCGATTATTTCCTAATAATTGTTGTACCTCACAAGTCACATTAATTTGCTTATCGGCAGTGTCTCTCTACTCTGGACTACCAAAGCGTTATAAATATAAGGTAACTTGCCTGGGGGAAAAGTGACATCCAGCACGGGTCCAATAATTTGATCGATACGACCTGTACTTTTTTCTTCAATTGTGGAAACCCCGGGAGGAGAAGTAGTAGGATTGGTTCTCATAATTATCACATAATTAAAAAAAAGGAATTTGTCGAAATTTTTCTTTTTTTATTGTTGAATAATGCCAAATCAAATCAAAAAAAATCCAAAAGTAAAAAGGAAATGAATTAGTTAATTCAATAAGAGAGAAAAGGGGACCAGGACTTGATTTCGTTGCCCAAGCGAATCCCATTCAATCGTTTACTCATGGAATGAGTCCATTGGAAAGTTCAATCAATCTTTTTTTTCATATACATTTTGCCTTTTGTGGAGGATCTGTGCCTACTCTACTTTCCTATCTAGGACTTCGATATACAAAATATATACTACTGTGAAGCATAGATTGCTGTCAACAAAGAATTTTATTAGTATTTAGTTAGGTATTTGCATTCAAAATAAGAAAAGAGAACTATTAAGAACTTGTAAAATAAGGATTAGGAATTAATTTGGGTTGCGCTATATCTATCAAAGAGTATACAATAATTATGGATTTGGTAAATCAAATCCATGGTTTAATAACGAACCGTGTTAACTTACCATAACAACAACTCAATTCCTATCGAATTCCTATATTGGAATTCCTATAGGATAGAACATACACAGGGTGTACGCATTATATATGAATGAAACATATTCATTAACCTAAGCATGCCCTCAATTTTCTTTAATGAGTTGATATTATATTAATTGAATATCCTTTTTGTTTTACGAGATTTTTGCTAAAGTTTCATTTACGCCTAATTAACATCGAGTAGACCCTGTTATTGTGAGAATTCTTAATTCAAGAGTTATAGGGAGGGACTTATGTCACCACAAACAGAAACTAAAGCAGGTGTTGGATTTCAAGCTGGTGTTAAAGATTATAAATTGACTTACTACACCCCAGAGTATGAAACTAAGGATACTGATATCTTGGCAGCATTCCGAGTAAGTCCTCAGCCTGGGGTTCCGCCCGAAGAAGCAGGGGCTGCAGTAGCTGCCGAATCTTCTACTGGTACATGGACAACTGTTTGGACTGATGGACTTACCAGTCTTGATCGTTACAAAGGACGATGCTATCACATCGAGCCTGTTGCTGGGGAAGACAACCAATGGATCTGTTATGTAGCTTATCCATTAGACCTATTTGAAGAGGGTTCCGTTACTAACATGTTTACTTCCATTGTAGGTAACGTATTTGGTTTCAAAGCCCTACGTGCTCTACGTTTGGAGGATCTACGAATTCCCCCTACTTATTCAAAAACTTTCCAAGGCCCGCCTCATGGTATCCAAGTTGAAAGAGATAAGTTGAACAAGTACGGTCGTCCTTTATTGGGATGTACTATTAAACCAAAATTGGGATTATCCGCAAAAAATTATGGTAGAGCGTGTTATGAGTGTCTACGTGGTGGACTTGATTTTACCAAAGATGATGAAAACGTAAACTCACAACCATTTATGCGCTGGAGAGACCGTTTTGTCTTTTGTGCCGAAGCTATTTATAAATCACAGGCCGAAACCGGTGAAATCAAGGGGCATTACTTGAATGCGACTGCGGGTACATGTGAAGAAATGATTAAGAGAGCTGTATTTGCAAGAGAATTAGGGGTTCCTATTGTAATGCATGACTACTTAACTGGGGGATTCACCGCAAATACTACTTTGGCTCATTATTGCCGCGACAATGGCCTACTTCTTCACATTCACCGTGCAATGCATGCAGTTATTGATAGACAGAAAAATCATGGTATGCATTTCCGTGTATTAGCTAAAGCATTGCGTATGTCTGGGGGAGATCATATCCACTCCGGTACAGTAGTAGGTAAGTTAGAAGGGGAACGCGAAATGACTTTAGGTTTTGTTGATTTATTGCGCGATGATTTTATTGAAAAAGATCGTGCTCGCGGTATCTTTTTCACTCAGGACTGGGTATCCATGCCAGGTGTTATACCGGTAGCTTCAGGTGGTATTCATGTTTGGCATATGCCAGCTCTGACCGAAATCTTTGGGGACGATTCTGTATTACAATTTGGTGGAGGAACTTTAGGACATCCTTGGGGAAATGCACCTGGTGCAGCAGCTAATCGAGTGGCTTTAGAAGCCTGTGTACAAGCTCGTAACGAAGGGCGCGATCTTGCTCGCGAAGGTAATGAAATTATCCGAGCAGCTTGCAAATGGAGTCCTGAACTAGCCGCAGCTTGTGAAGTATGGAAGGCGATCAAATTCGAGTTCGAGCCGGTAGATACTATTGATTAACTAGATAAAACTAAAGATAAAGAAGGTATAAATAAAAAAGAAACGAAATAAAAAGAGAAAAAAATCAGTTATGAAATGCAGTAATTCTTCTTTATTCTTCTAATTGATTGCAATTAAACTCGGCTCAATCTTTTTTAGAAAAAAAAGATTGAGCCGAATAAAAATAGATCATGATATGATCATGAGACTTGACAAATTGAGATTCGTCTATTCTATATATCTAGAATATATATATTAAGGTATAATACAATAAAGAAATACAAATAAAATAATAAAATAATAAAATATAGTATTATCATATGATAATGATAATGGAATCAAATACGCAGTATTTACAGAAAAAAGTCTTCGTTTATTGGGAAAGAATCAATATACTTTTAATGTCGAATCGGGATTCACTAAGACAGAAATAAAGCATTGGGTCGAACTCTTCTTTGGTGTTAAGGTGGTAGCTGTGAATAGCCATCGACTACCTGGAAAAGGTAGAAGAATAGGACCTATTCTGGGCCATACAATGCATTACAGACGTATGATCATTACCCTTCAACCGGGTTATTCTATTCCACTTCTAGATAGAGAAAAAAACTAAAGGAGAATGAATGAAAAAAGACATAGTTTGGAAGTTAGACCTTTTTATAGGACTCTCTTTCAATTTCAAAAAAGAGGACGTTTGAAACTTTTAACAGGCGTAATCGTGAGTCAACAAGTGACTCGAACTGTGTGTAAAAAAAGAAGCATTTTTTTTTTTTCAAAATGCTAGAACTAGATAAGGAAGTTTTCTATAACCTTGAGAAAAAGGATAAAAAGGTAGTTTTTTTTTAGTTTATGACTCCGATCAAGAGCGAGAAATCCTTGATTTGGGATTGGACATAGAACCTGGACCCATCGTAGAGACGTTTAGTTCAAAAGAAAGGATCGTATCCTGATGGTAAGAATTATACTTTCGTGGAAATACAGCGCTATAGACTTCAATGCGGTAGAGTAGACGTTTTGTTTCTAATTTTTCTGGACCAAACCTCCGCTCCGACCCAACGATACAATGAATTTTTTCTGTTCATATTCATAAATAAAAAAGATTCGGAATCGCAATGCTACTATATGCGTCCAGAGGAGTATTTGGAATAATATTCTTCTATAATCCATTATTGCGGGGGGTCTTACTAACAGGGCTTCGCTGCACGGGACAGGTCTTCGTCGAAAAGCTAACTCCACCCGGCATTTTCATACCCTTTCTTTGGGTGGTATATCGCCTTTTAAAGTCTAAGAGGGTAGTAGGGGATCTATAGTAGGTAAGATAATTTGCCCTTTGATTTTGATTGAATATACTATTTTTCCGCCTTTACCACGCATTATTGTATGCGCTTCTAGAGAAGTATGTATGCAGGAAGTAAATTCTAACCGCTTTCTTTTGAATCCAATTTCAAATTAGATTAGAAAGATAGAAAGGCCATGAGGATGGGAAAATCAAAATAAAATCTTTTTAATTAGTTCTCCTTTTTTGGAATTTTCTTATTATCCTTTCATTTTTTTTACAGAATATTTTTCAAACTAAAAATAAAAAATACAATACAATAGTCAATATTCCTTATAATAGATATACTTAATTATATCATAAGAATCTTAAGATATTTTTCGACTAGATAGAAATAGTAAATTTGAATTGAGACACCTATTCCATGACGGATTTAAACTTACCTTCTATTTTCGTGCCTTTAGTAGGCTTAGTATTTCCGGCAATTGCAATGACTTCTTTATTTCTTTATGTGCAAAAAAATAAGATTGTCTAGTATTTTTTAGTGTAAGTAATATAATATGGTAGGGTATGTGGCTTTTTCTACACACACTTTCTACACACAAATGAAAAACGGTTATGGATGCGGATATAGGCTACGAGCATAAATGCATGAATATGCAGAGCCAGGTATAGCGAGTTTTATTTTATTTATTTTAATTGAATCAACGAATATTTTTTGAATAGAAAGTCAATGTATCTAACCTATTATTTCACAGGAGTACTAGTTGCTGAAGGCGATTTCAGAATCAAAAAAAGTAAAGTCAAAATTATTTAGCTTATTCTCTCAATTTCAATCGACCGCTGCTGGATTTAGTATATCTAATATGAATTGGCGATCAGAACACATATGGGTAGAACTTCTAAAAGGTTCTCGAAAAAGGGGTAATTTTTTCTGGGCCTGTATTCTTTTTCTAGGTTCACTAGGATTCTTATCGGTTGGGATTTCCAGTTATCTTGGTAAGAATATTATATCTATACTTCCATCTCAAGAAATTCTTTTTTTTCCGCAGGGGGTCGTGATGTCTTTCTACGGAATCGCAGGCCTATTCATTAGCTCCTACTTGTGGTGTACTATTTTGTGGAATGTAGGTAGTGGTTATGACCGATTCGATAGAAAAGAGGGAATAGTGTGCATTTTTCGTTGGGGATTCCCTGGAATAAAACGTCGCGTCTTCCTTCGATTCCTTATGCGGGATATCCAATCAATTAGAATTCAGGTTAAAGAGGGTCTTTATCCTCGTCGTATTCTTTATATGGAAATCCGGGGCCAGGGGATCATTCCCTTGACTCGTACTGATGATAAATTTTTTACTCCACGAGAAATTGAACAAAAAGCTGCCGAATTGGCCTATTTCTTGCGCGTACCAATTGAAGTATTTTGAGGTATCTTTTTTGAACTGAGTTGAATGAAGAAAAGAAGAATTGGAAGAAGAAAAGTTTTCTCAACACAGGGAGGAAGTCCCTTCTAAATTGGATTTGTTATTGTAAGGGGATTTTTAAGTATTTATCTAAAGGAAGGAACAAACGAGGATAAGAGAAATTTGCTTTTAATTTTTTTTTATCCAAGTTAGATATATCGCATACTATTCTTCCTTTTTCATCCGAAAGGGCTTTTTTTTTATTCTATTTCACTATTTCATTCCATCTAGATCTAAGAAAGAACCCAATGCACTGAAATTCCACTAATAACTAATATACAAAAAAGAAGAATAGATACAGGGTATCAAACCTATAGAGTTTTTGCTTCAAAGAAATAGAAATATCATGAAATAGAAATATCATCATATAGAGTCAGGGAATGGAATAGAGTCAGCGAATGAAGCATATTCATTAACAACTCCATTTACAGATCAAAAATGAAAAAAAAGAAAGCATTGCCTTCTTTACTATATCTTGTATTTATCGTACTTTTGCCTTGGGGGGTCTCTTCCTCATTTAACAAATGTCTGGAACTTTGGATTAAGAATTGGTGGAATACCAGGCAATCCGAAACTCTCTTAACTGATATTCAAGAGAAAAGGATTCTAGAAAGATTCATAGAATTAGAAGAACTTTCTCTCTTGGACGAGATGATAAAAGGGAAACTAAAGACACATGTACAAAAACCTCCTACAGGAATACACAAGGAAATAATACAATGGGTCAAAATAAATAATGAGGATCATCTCCATACCATTTTGCATTTCTCGACAAATATAATCTGTTTGGCTATTCTAAGTGGTTCTTTTTTTCTGGGTAAAGAGGAACTTGTCATTTTGAATTCTTGGGTTCAGGAATTCTTCTATAATTTAAATGACTCAATAAAAGCTTTTTTTATTCTTTTAGTTACTGATTTTTTTGTTGGATTTCACTCCACCCGTGGTTGGGAACTAGTAATTCGTTGGGTCTACAACGATTTTGGATGGGCTCCTAACGAGCTTATTTTCACTATTTTTGTTTGTAGTTTTCCAGTAATTCTAGATACATGTTTGAAATTTTGGGTCTTTTTTTGTTTAAATCGTCTATCTCCTTCGCTTGTAGTCATTTATCATTCAATTAGTGAAGCATAAATTCATTTGATCTCCCGATATTAATATTAATCAAATTAGCAAGCATCTTTTTTTAGAAAGAAAGCCCTTTTCCATTTTAGCAAAATTCTTTCTATTTATACCTACTTTAAGGTATTCATCATTGCAGTACAACTGTTGCAGTAGAATGACAACAGATTCGTGTATAGGGAACTAGATTAGCTTAGCTACCTATCTAATTTATTGTAGAAATTCTGGGATCTGCGATTGGACATGGAAAATAGAAATACTTTTTCTTGGGTAAAGGAACAGATAACTCGATCGATTTCTGTATCGATCATGATATACGTAATAACTCGGACATCTATTTCAAATGCATATCCCATTTTTGCGCAGCAGGGTTATGAAAACCCACGAGAAGCAACTGGACGAATTGTATGTGCCAATTGCCATTTAGCTAGCAAGCCCGTCGATATTGAAGTTCCCCAAGCTGTGCTTCCCGATACTGTATTTGAAGCAGTTCTTCGAATTCCTTATGATATGCAATTGAAACAAGTTCTTGCTAATGGAAAAAAGGGAGGGTTGAATGTAGGTGCTGTTCTTATTTTGCCCGAGGGATTCGAATTAGCGCCGCCCGATCGTATTTCCCCTGAGTTAAAAGAAAAGATAGGAAATCTTGCTTTTCAGAGTTATCGTCCCGATAAAAAAAACATTCTTGTGATAGGCCCTGTTCCCGGTAAGAAATATAGTGAAATTGTCTTTCCCATTCTTTCCCCTGATCCTGCTACGAAGAAAGATGCTCATTTCTTAAAATATCCCATATATGTAGGGGGAAACCGAGGAAGAGGACAGATCTATCCTGATGGTAGCAAGAGTAACAATACAGTCTATAATGCTACGTCAACAGGTATAGTAAGAAAAATACTACGTAAAGAAAAGGGGGGGTATGAAATATCCATAGTTGATGCATCAGATGGACGCCAAGTGATTGATATTATACCTCCCGGACCAGAACTTCTTGTTTCAGAGGGGGAATCCATCAAGCTTGATCAACCATTAACAAGCAATCCTAATGTGGGAGGTTTTGGTCAGGGGGACGCAGAAATCGTGCTTCAGGATCCATTACGTGTCCAAGGCCTTTTGTTCTTCTTCGCATCCGTTATTTTGGCACAAGTTTTTTTGGTTCTCAAAAAGAAACAGTTTGAAAAGGTTCAATTGTACGAAATGAATTTCTAGGTCCCGGGATTTCTTACCATCAAGTTGGTAAAAAGCCTCGATTTATTGGCAATTGCTAGAATTATCTATGATCTATTTTGGAAATCCTTTTTTTGTTTAGACTGCTTTTTGTTTATGAGATGTCTGGAATTCCTTATTTATATCCCATGCAAAAGAAGAGAATCCAAGGCAAAGGCGAGAACAATCAAATTAAAATTTCTTCTTTTTCGGAGGGATTGCAGGTCTTCTTAATCGTCTATTCGGCACAAGAAAAAGCCTTTTTCTTGTGCCGATTCTTCTTGTATCAAAATAAGAATCCTTTTTCTTCCTAATTCGTCAAAGATTACTATTTCTTCTTTATTCGGGTCTGTCTCTTGGACCTCTTTTTCTTTTGCTTAGGTTTAGCCGAGGTAGTGGACAAACAGAGGGGAAGAAAATATGGCGGGGGAAAAATTTCTTGTGATTGTGAGCAAATTGCTTGGCTTGTTTAATTAAGTTCAACTTCAAATTTACAGAAATTTTGCAAAAAAAAAGTAAACTCTTCCATTGAAGGTTTTTTTATTTTTAGGCTAGTTGAATAGTTTTGATTAAGGTTTTATTAGTTTATTACTCGAAACTAAATCAAGGATTTTCAGGATACTTCCTTCGTGGAATAAGATATTGGATCCTCGAGTGATCTCTTTTTCTTGTTGCTTCATAAGAGTGAATCGAATAGATTCAATTCGCGTTATAAGAGTAAAATAAAAATTCCGCGGGTCCTTTCCGCTCTAATCAGATAAAGGGGGGTAAGGACCCGCTAAGCTCCTACTTTTTCATGTTTACAATCTGGTCCCTCCGATTACTATAGAGATGAACCCAATCCAGAATATGAACCATAAAAGAAAACACCTACTAAACCAATCACAGCAATACCAGCTACAGTACCTATCAGCCAAAGAGGAATTCTTCCAGTAGTATCGGCCATTTCCCCTACTTTCCTCCACATTTTATCAATTGGTCATGCTAGAGACAAAAACAGTCATGGGTAGTTATAAGGATGGTATCCTTCCAAATGGGATAAGAGAATTCTTATTAGTCTCTTTCTTTCTCTCAATTGAAGAAGTAATTGGAAAATAAAACAGCAAGTACAAAAATGAGTAATAAACCCCAGTATAGACTGGTACGATTCAATTCAACATTTTGTTCATTCGGGTTTGATTGTGTCATAGTTCTATAGTTGGAATTTGTTTTATCGTTGGATGAACTGCATTGCTGATATTGATCCCAAGAAAAAAACAGTAGGTACAGCTAGTCCGTGAATAGCCAGCCATCGCACTGTAAAAATAGGATAGGTTCGATCTATGGTCATTGAGGGCCTCCTAAAAGGATCTACTAAATTCATCGAGTTGTTCTAAAGAATCAAAACGGTCGGTTATTAACGGAATTCCTTGTCGGCTTTCCGTGAAATACTCGTTTGGCCTAGGACTTCCAAACACGTCATAAGCTAAACCCGTACTGACAAATAACCAACCCGCAATGAATAGGGAAGGTATAGTAATGCTATGAATAACCCAGTATCGAATACTGGTAATAATATCAGCAAAAGAACGTTCTCCCGTGCTTCCAGACATGCTGAACTCCCAAAATTTTTGTACATTCAAAAAAGGAATTGATTCCGTAAAAGATGGGATCGACCAGTAAATAGAAAATTACTGATATTTCATCCTTGTGAGATTGTCAATTTTGTACCAAAGGTGTATTTTGAGTATACCGAATTAGTATAGCTATCCTTCCTATGGCACAGCAATCTGGTTTTGCCTGGTTCCGAAACATAATTACTTTTTTATTTTTTTTTTGTCTATAGGTAAGCTATATGTTATTCAAGGCATCAATAGAAAACCCCATTTTTGTAGGTTCTACTTACTTTTCATTGGCTTCGGAATAATAGAGTAATTCGGAATAGCAGCCAAAATCTTGGGAAAATCTAAGTTAATGATCAATAGGTTTGGATAAATAATTTAGGAAGGATATTCTCATACTGACACAATACAAGGACAAGTATATGTGAAATCTATCCTTTCATAATTCGTAATTCATCCTTGTATTGTTTGTTGGATTAGGTCTAACTTTCTTGACCAAACTGCGAGCGCGGAACTTTACGAGATGAAATAGGGAAAGACAGAAGATAGAATAGAACTTAAAAGGATAATTGAAGTGACTCGTCTTCGAATCTACTTTGGTTGGAGTTCGAAAAAGGAATAAAAATAAAGTAAATTCAAGGAAGAGCTTTCTTTTTTTTTTTTTTTTAACAGCCCCTTGGCAGGTCGTGGAATGCTTTTGTTCTCCTCTTATTCCATATGGAATACAATCAGTTAAAATAAGAAGGAATAGGGGAATATTCGATCGTTCACTCCAAAAAGAGGGTCCTATTGAAAAAGAAATTATCCAAAATAGAAAGAAGTTTTTTTTTTCAAATTCAATTGTTTATTTATCTCTTATTCAAAAATTTCCCTGAAAATTGAATTTCTTTTTTTCATTCAATGGGGTTAGATGATCTAGTTCTTAATATTATTACTTTACTCAATTGACAAATTCCACAACAAATCTCTTGATTCGGAATTAGGGACTCATGTATCATCTGATGAATCCACTTTCTTTTACACTTCTGTATCTTACTCTATCTTGTTTTTTAGTATTATCTAAAATAACTGATGAATTATGAATTTTCCATAACTTAGGTAAATGCTTTACCAACATATGTAGTGTAGTAAAAAAAAATAAATGGAATTTAACTCTTTCATGCTTACTTTAACTAGTTATTTTGGTTTTCTACTGGCTGCTTTAACTATAACCCCAGCTCTATTTATTGGCTTGAACAAGATACGCCTTATTTGAATTGACTGAATAATTATAATTCAGAAAAGAAAAATCTTTCTTTGGGATTCCTGGCATTCTACGACTCTTTTCCAGACTAATTAGGAATTCTTTTCTTGGTCATTGAGATTCGTGGATAATTTAGAGTACTATTTAGGGATAGATCGTACCTCTTTTTTTATCCCCTCGAACAAATCGAAATGATTGAAGTTTTTCTATTTGGAATCGTCTTAGGCCTAATTCCTATTACTTTAGCGGGATTATTCGTGACTGCGTATTTGCAATACAGGCGTGGGGATCAGTTGGATCTTTGATTGAGTCATTTTTTTTTTTTGATTGACCTCCTCCAGACCAGAGAGGAGGTCAAATTGAAATTGGAGTTACAATTCAATTTTGTTAAGTTATTTTACTCTGCTTCGACATAAAATAGATGGAATCACGCTCTGTAGGATTTGAACCTACGACATCGGGTTTTGGAGACCCGCGTTCTACCGAACTGAACTAAGAGCGCTTTCATTCATTCAAAAAGAAAATCTTTTTCTATTCCTAATGTATCTCACGTACGTATAGTCTCCACAAATTCAAGTTATACCCACTTGTACTTTAATTGATCTCGTCGCTACTGCCTATAAAGAAGAAAGAAGTAATAGGTAGGGATGACAGGATTTGAACCTGTGACATTTTGTACCCAAAACAAACGCGCTACCAAGCTGCGCTACATCCCTTTTCCAAATTAAATTGTTGTACAATGCCATTGTACACAATTCCTGTCTTCTTTTCCACATCATAATTTTCTTCTTCTTTCTTTCTCTATCTATATATAGAACCCTCGTGTCATTTCTTCTTTTTGGTCTCATATAATTAAGGAATTATATACATATAAAATCCAATATAATTTCGCCTATAAAAGAAGGATTACTTTTCCTTGGTAATATATAGGAAGAAGGGGTCATCTTTTTCTTTTTTAGGGATAGGAAAATTTCGTCGATATGGTTCATTTTATATATAGCATAACAATCTTGGGCAAGAGTTTATGATCATATATGTATTCCAACAAGGAAGGAGGATTTTCAATGCGGGATATAAAAACATATCTCTCTGTAGCACCCGTGCTAAGTACTCTATGGTTTGGTGCTTTAGCAGGTTTATTGATAGAAATTAATCGTTTATTCCCAGATGCTTTGTCATTCCCTTTTTTTTAATTCTAGTTATTGCTATGGGAGGGATAGATTTCTTCGTGATATGACAAAATTTGATCCTTTTCAATCTTTTTTTAGTATCGGAAGGAAAAAGAAAGAAAAGATGGATTGGGTTGAACCTCAGAGTCATTAAAAATTTGGTAAACCCCATTTTTGAAAATAGAAATTCAATTTAAAGGGGTACCCAAGCTAAATAAGGCCTCAGAAATCAGAGCATAGAAAAGGCGGGGCTGGCTAATTAAATGAAAGGATTTCGAACCAAAATCTTTGCTAATTCGACAAGGATTGTATTCTTTAATTATTTCTCTATTTTTTATTACTTAATTAAAGAATAAAAAAAAATTATTCTAATGAATTTTATTCTTCTTCTTCGGATTCAAAATAGAAGAATAAAAGAATAAGTAGAAGAATTAAGTTAAGTCAATCCAAAAAGAAAAGGAGGTTCATGGCCAAGGGAAAAGATGTTAGAATCAGAGTTATTTTGGAATGCATCAGTTGTGTTCGAAAAGGTGCCAATGAGGAATCGACGGGGATTTCTAGATATAGTACTCAAAAGAATCGCCACAATACACCCGGACAATTAGAATTCAAAAAATTTTGTCGTTATTGTCGCAAGCATACGACTCATCACGAAATAAAGAAATAGGAACATCGTGTGTTTGATCTTTCCAAACAACAGAAAGAGTAAGAACTTCATATTTAATATATAAAGAAAACATAGTATAGAATACAAAATACAAATCAACTCATCTGATTTCCGGTAGATATTATTTCATATGTATAGAGGGTATTCATATACTATAATATGAATCAAATAAGATATGGATCAAAGAAAAACTACTTCTTCTGGATCCTAAATTAATAAAATAAAGAAGTGAATTTTCAAATTTTCAAATTTTAAATAAGGAATAAATCATGTATACATCTAAACAACCTTTTCTTAAATCTAAGCAACCCTTTAGTAAATCCAAGCAAACTTTTAATAAATCCAAGCAACCCTTTCGTAAATCCAAGCAAACTTTTCGTAAATTCAAGCAACCTTTTCGTAAATCTAAACAACCTTTTCGTAGGCGTCCCCGGATTGGCCCGGGAGATCGAATTGATTATAGAAACATGAGTTTAATTAATAGATTTATTAGTGAACAAGGAAAAATATTATCGAGACGAATAAATAGATTAACCTTGAAACAACAACGATTAATTACTCTTGCTATAAAACAGGCTCGTATTTTATCTTTCTTACCGTTTCGTAACTATGAGAACGAAAAGCAATTTCAAGCCCAGTCAATTTCAATAATTACAGGTTCTAGACCCAGAAAAAATAGACATATTCCTCAATTAACGCAAAAGTACAATTCCAATCGAAACTTAAGAAACAACAACCAAAATTTAAGAAACAACAACCGGAACTTAAGTTCCGATTGTTGATGTTTTATTCGAATTCGAAAGGGCCAGACCTATATATATTATAAAGAAAGTAATCCAGCTCGTTGATTCCTACCACTTAATCTTAATTTATTGTATCTTCCCGGAGTTCCCTCTCCGGGAATTCATCTTTTATTATTCCAGTATATTACTTTATTTATACCTTTAATTGATGATCTTTATTTTATTGGAAATCGTGTAAAGATTATTTGGATTTGATACAGCTACTTGTGCAAGCATTTTACGATTAAGAATCAATTTCTTCTTGTACAGGTTGTGTATTAATTTACTATAACTATCGAATACTTTATATACCCGCGTTGCTGCGTTTATCCGAGTGATCCACAAACGACGAAAATCCCTCTTTTGCCTACCTCTATCTCGATGAGAGGAAACAAAAGCTCTTTTTACCTGTTGGGTAATCATTCGATTAAGTCTTAAATGAGCCCCTCTAAAGTTTGAGGCAAATGAACGCATTTTTGTTCGTCGTCTCCGGGCTATATATCCTCGCGGAACTCTGGTCATTGAATCAAATTAACCTTAATGAATAACTAATGATTTCTCTTCTTTTAGCCACCCTTTTTCTCATTAATAACAAAACTAATTATTCCGATATATAAAATATTAATTCCAATGGCTTTTGCTATAGTAACCTTCCCAACCACGATTTTTTATTCCACTCCGTTCAGTTATTTCTATACGAAATAACAAATTCATTCTAATAATACTAAAAAAAATAGTGGGTTCCATCGTTTCTATGGTTCCCTTTTAAACGGTGAGGCCCTCTCTATACACCGGAGCCCTTTCTTTCATCAAAAGGTATTGCGAACTTGTATAGTCCACATTCTTTGGCTCTACCTATCCATTATAGAGTAAATAGCTCTTTTCACAATAAGAGTTATCCATACAGTGACGGTATTTAATTATGAAAGTTGGCTAAGTAGCTGACCCTGTTAGTCCGTTCTTTTAAGATAAAGGAGCATAAGCCTTTTTCTTTTTATTACTATTTCCTCCGCTTAATGGATAACCATTTGCTACCAATGGGAGAATTGCTTCTTATTTCCAATTTAGATAATTGGATTTGCACCAAAGGAAACCATAAATTCCATATACCATAGAAATCTAGGATAGAGAAGCTATATCCTATTCATTGGTACTAATCATGGATACTTCAATTTTTTTTATATTTGTTTGAAGTCATGATCTGAACGAGTCGCACATACACCCTAGCACATGTTCCTCGACGCTGAGGGCATCCTTTAAGCGCGGCCGTTTTTCGAGCATTTCGTATTGGCTGTCTTGCGTTTCTAATAAGTTGTTTAACCGTCGGCATGTTGTATGTATATAGAAAAAAATGGATTGGTTTAGATCCATCTTAACCTGATGATTGCTCATCATGAAGTCTTTCTATTTTCTATTAAATCGAGGAAAACACGAATTTAGCTGTGAAATAACTTTACAAGAAATCCGGACACTACCAATCCTTAAACATTTCTGGAAACCACACTGGATCAGTATCGCAGTGCTTGTCAATCATTTCATCCCCTACAATATCGACAAGTCCATAAGCTTTGGCTTCGTCTGCTGACATAAAAACATCCCTTTCCATGTCTTCGGATACAACCCAAAAAGGCTTGCCTGTTCTTACTGCATAAACCCTTGTGATCATTTCGCGAACTTTGTGTAACTCTTCTACTTCTAGTAAAAATTCTGGTGTCCTTGCCCGATAATAAGCACTAGCAGGTTGGTGAAGCATAATCCTCGCGTGAGGGAATGCTATACGCTTGGTGGGTTCTCCTCCAAGCAGAATGAAGGACGCCATGGAGGCGGCTATTCCGAGGCATATTGTATATATATCTGGTGTCACCGTTTGCATCGTATCAAAAATAGCCATTCCTGAGATTAGCCACCCGCCTGGGGAGTTTATAAACAAAAAAATATCACTAATTCCATCTTCTATACTCAGATATACCATGAGACCTGTAATATGATTCGTGATCTCGCAACGAATCTCTTGACCTAAAAAAAGTGTCCTTTCTCGATACATAACATTGTATAAGTCAACCCAAGTCGCTTCTTCATCTCCAGGAATCCGGTAAGGTACTTTTGGAACACCAATGGGCATATTAGATTAATATTATTAAATTTAAGTAAGAAAACCACACTTTAATATGGAAACGTAAGAATGGAACAGAAAGAAAGAATCCGCAGTTTATTGTCTTAATTTTTATTCTTATTCTATATGAATATTATAGATTCTATTAATACGTAGATTGAAAGGTTATACATATAAGGAATGTAAGACAGATTGAATAAAGAAAAGGGAATGGGTGATTTGAATGCTAAACAAAGAGGGGTAGCGATCTATTCTTCGTTTTTTCCAAATTGGCCAAGTTACCCATTGCATATTGGCACTTATCGAGTATAGAATAGATCTGCTTCTCTTTCTTCTTATGAACAGAATTGGCTTCTTATTTTTAATGGAATGAAATAAATATTCGCGCTTTCTGACACAGAATCCCCTAGAAGGGTTAGGTACATAGGATATGGATAGTCTTTTTCAATGCGATAAAATAAAGCGACATCGTGTCTATTTTTCTTTGCTAAAGGGGTATTTCCATGGGTTTGCCTTGGTATCGTGTTCATACTGTCGTATTGAATGATCCGGGTCGATTGCTTGCGGTGCATATAATGCACACAGCTCTAGTTTCTGGTTGGGCTGGCTCAATGGCTTTATACGAATTAGCAGTTTTTGATCCCTCTGATCCTGTTCTGGATCCAATGTGGAGACAAGGTATGTTCGTAATTCCCTTCATGACTCGTTTAGGAATAACGGATTCGTGGGGTGGTTGGAGTATTTCAGGAGGAACTGTAACAAATCCGGGTATTTGGAGTTATGAAGGTGTGGCAGGTACGCATATTGTGTTTTCTGGCTTGTGTTTCTTGGCAGCGATCTGGCATTGGGTATATTGGGACCTAGAAATATTCTCTGATGAGCGGACGGGAAAACCCTCTTTGGATTTGCCCAAGATCTTTGGAATTCATTTATTTCTTGCAGGGGTGGCTTGCTTTGGCTTTGGGGCATTTCATGTAACGGGTTTGTATGGTCCTGGGATATGGGTATCCGATCCTTATGGACTAACTGGAAAAGTACAAGCTGTAAATCCAGCGTGGGGTGCAGAAGGTTTTGATCCTTTTGTTCCGGGGGGAATAGCTTCTCATCATATTGCTGCGGGTACATTGGGTATATTAGCGGGCTTATTCCATCTTAGTGTCCGTCCGCCTCAACGTCTATATAAAGGATTACGTATGGGCAATATTGAAACTGTACTTTCCAGTAGTATCGCTGCTGTTTTTTTTGCAGCTTTCGTAGTTGCTGGAACTATGTGGTATGGGTCAGCAACGACCCCAATCGAATTATTTGGGCCTACTCGTTATCAGTGGGATCAGGGATACTTTCAGCAAGAAATATATCGAAGAGTTAGCAATGGTTTAGCCGAAAATCTTAGTTTATCAGAAGCTTGGTCTAAAATTCCCGAAAAATTAGCCTTTTATGATTATATTGGTAATAATCCGGCAAAAGGGGGATTATTCAGAGCAGGCTCAATGGACAATGGGGATGGAATAGCTGTTGGATGGTTAGGACATCCCGTCTTTAGAGATAAAGAAGGACGTGAGCTTTTTGTACGCCGTATGCCTACTTTTTTTGAAACATTTCCGGTTGTTTTGGTAGATGAGGAGGGAATTGTTAGAGCAGACGTTCCTTTTAGAAGAGCAGAATCCAAATATAGTGTTGAACAAGTAGGTGTAACGGTGGAGTTCTATGGTGGCGAACTTAATGGAGTAAGTTATTCTGATCCTGCTACTGTAAAAAAATATGCGAGGCGTTCTCAATTAGGGGAAATTTTTGAATTAGACCGGGCTACTTTGAAATCTGATGGTGTTTTTCGCAGCAGTCCAAGGGGTTGGTTCACTTTTGGTCATGCTACCTTTGCTTTGCTCTTCTTTTTCGGACACATTTGGCATGGCGCTAGAACATTGTTCCGAGATGTTTTTGCTGGTATTGATCCAGATTTGGATGCTCAAGTGGAATTTGGAACATTCCAAAAAGTGGGAGATCCAACTACAAGGAAACAGGCAGTTTGATACACATTGTTATAGTATCTTTCACCTCTCTTTTTTGATTTGACATGGGAAACATCTCCCATCCTTTCTTTGACTCTTTTTCTTTCTTTATATGGGAAATTATCCCAAATGACAAATGAATAGGTGTGGAAGTTATAATTGTAAATAAACCAGGATCGAATCTATGGAAGCATTGGTTTATACGTTCCTTTTAGTTTCGACTTTAGGGATAATTTTTTTCGCTATCTTCTTCCGAGAACCACCTAAGGTTCCACCAACTCCAACTAAAAGAATAAAATAATTTCATTTAAGTAAGAAGTCCCCCTATCTGGGAGACTTCTTACTTAAATTAGTCTCCGTGTTCTTCGAATGGATCTCTTAATTGTTGAGAGGGTTGCCCAAACGCGGTATATAAGGCATACCCAGTAAAGCTTACAAGTAAACCAGATATGGAGATGGCGACTAAAGTTGCTGTTTCCATTTTTATAGAATTTCAAGATTACAATGGATCTACGAAAAGATCGTGTATTTACAACTACAACGGAATAGTATACAAAGTCAACACCAATGATTAAATAGAATTTATGGCTACACAAACCGTTGAAGATAGTTCTAAACCTAGGCCAAAACGAACTGGTGCAGGTAGTTTACTGAAACCCTTGAATTCGGAATATGGGAAAGTCGCCCCGGGTTGGGGGACTACTCCTTTTATGGGGATCGCAATGGCTTTATTCGCTATATTCCTATCTATCATTTTAGAAATTTATAATTCTTCCGTTTTACTGGACGGAATTTTAACCAATTAGGTTTCTACTAACTAAAACTAGGAAGTCAGAGTTTTTCCATCCAAAAAAGCCTTTCTAGTTTAAGATCTACATTTCTAGATATTATGGTAGTTCGACCGCGGAATTTTTTTGTTTCGGTATCTCTGGAATATGAGTGTGTGACTTGTTAGAATTGATCCTATTGATAATACATAGAAAGGGCCTGTTATCTCTATCAAGATGATTCTAATTCGTCAGATATTATTTATTCTAGTATCTGGAACACGAAATAGATAGAGTGGATCAAAAAAAAATGGAACTATGATTCATACTCACTATTAAGACCTCGCAACCAGACTGAAAAATTCAAGTAGTTCTTAAATAAAAATAAAAAAGAAATTTTCTTCCTTCCAATTTTGTTTGCCCAAAAGACAACTTTTTTTCTCTCGATTTTGTCGAGTCATTACACTGATTCAATAAATGATTATCAAGCGGTTCTTATTCGAAGAACCCTTGCCTTTTGTTTAGCTTGAGACTAAATCATCGTGGCTCTAGTATGAATCTAAGGTTTTAATTGAACTGATTCATAGGATCTCAACAAGATAATTTCTATATTACGCATAAAAAAACAAATCCTTTATAGGGAAGAGAAAAGTCAAGAAGCCTCTAATGACCAACATAAGGGAAAGGAAGAAAGAAAGACGCGCCAACTTGAGATTTTTTGGCATTATCATCACAAAGAAGATATTCCGGATTTTTCTTATTTGATATCTTCAAGGCAAATCGACCCAATTCAGTGGCTGATGAAGTTTTGAACCTTTTTTCTAATATTCGTTGAAAATTTTTGTGTTTCTGCTTGAGCCGTACGAGATGAAATTTTCATATACGGCTCTTAGAGGGGGACTCGGGTTAGTTACCTATCTCAATAAAGTATATGATTGGTTTGAGGAACGTCTTGAGATTCAGGCAATTGCAGATGATATAACTAGTAAATATGTTCCTCCCCATGTCAACATATTTTATTGTTTAGGGGGAATTACACTTACTTGTTTTCTAGTACAAGTCGCTACCGGTTTTGCTATGACTTTTTACTACCGACCAACCGTTACAGAGGCTTTTTCCTCGGTTCAATACATAATGACCGAGGCCAACTTTGGTTGGTTAATCCGATCAGTTCATCGATGGTCAGCAAGTATGATGGTTTTAATGATGATCCTGCATGTATTTCGTGTGTATCTCACAGGGGGATTTAAAAAACCCCGCGAATTAACTTGGGTCACAGGTGTGGTTTTGGCTGTTTTGACTGCATCATTTGGTGTAACTGGTTATTCTTTGCCTTGGGATCAAATTGGCTATTGGGCAGTCAAAATTGTGACAGGTGTACCTGACGCCATTCCGGTAATAGGATCGCCTTTAGTGGAGTTATTACGCGGAAGTGCTAGTGTGGGCCAATCCACTTTGACTCGTTTTTATAGTTTACATACCTTTGTACTGCCTCTGCTTACTGCCGTATTTATGTTAATGCACTTTCCAATGATACGTAAGCAAGGTATTTCGGGTCCTTTATAGGGAAGGCATATCATAGAGAATTATAATTATCATATATCATATCGGGTAGGTTTTGGTATTTCATTGCTACAAGCATGGGTTATTGTAAAATAACACATGTCATTTGGATACTTCTCTTCAACTCCAAAGTATTTTTATACAATACAAATAGTTGAAGTTAATTTTACGAAAGAAAAAAGGCGGATTATGGGAGTGTGTGACTTGAATTATTGATTTGGCCATGCAGATAAAGAATTGGATCTGCCACATTAGAATTCACAACCAAAGGTGTCTCCGCATCCAATCAACATGTAAGTCCCCTACCTAGGAAGGATAGGCTGGTTCACTTGAGGAGAATATCTTCTATGATCATACCGCAACCATGTCATCCATGAACAGGCTCCGTAAGATCCCATAGAGTAGAAATGGAATAAGTCATGTGACATGATCCAGTTCTCTATTTATTACACTTACCTTTTTATTATAGTATGGAAATGCATTCATTTTCTTTGCATCGATTGTGATCCGCAATACTATCGGAGTAAAAGAAGGGATCTAAGGAAGAATGTAGGCTAAACTTTTTGATTTTTTATTAGTAACAAGTAAATATTTTGTTTGGAGGTAAGAAACTTGCGATATTGAGGGGATAAATACCAACTAATCAAGAGACATGAGACAATCCACAAAGCAATTGATCATGATCAAATTTGTAAGCCCACTTGGATATTGAGCATTTACCCATAAGAATAGGATTATTTTCAATGAGTAGTTGTAGGTGCAACTTCGGAAAAGAGAATCTGATAAAGCTTTTCTTGCCTAGAGTCATTGAGTCATTATAAACCTTAATTCTATTAAGGATCTTCCGCGGTCTTATTTCTTTCACTCTTGCTCGAGCCGGATGATGATAAATTCTCATGTCCGGTTCCTTTGGGGGATGGATCCTAAAGAGTTCACCTATCCCAATAACAAAGAAACCAGACTTAAATGATCCTGTATTAAGAGCTAAATTAGCTAAAGGGATGGGACATAATTATTACGGGGAACCCGCATGGCCCAACGATCTTTTATATATTTTTCCAGTAGTAATTCTAGGTACTATTGCATGTAATGTAGGTTTAGCGGTTCTCGAGCCATCAATGATTGGTGAACCGGCAGATCCGTTTGCAACTCCTCTGGAAATATTACCCGAGTGGTACTTCTTTCCCGTGTTTCAAATACTCCGTACGGTACCCAATAAGTTATTGGGCGTTCTTTTAATGGTTTCTGTGCCAACAGGCTTATTGACAGTACCTTTTCTAGAGAATGTCAATAAATTCCAAAATCCATTTCGCCGCCCAGTAGCTACGACCGTTTTTTTAATCGGTACTGTAGTAGCTCTTTGGTTAGGTATTGGAGCAACATTACCCATTGATAAATCATTAACTTTAGGTCTTTTTTAGATATTTTTTGATTCATTCAACCGTGAAGTACCATAGGTATCTAGGAAATAGTTACTTCCAAGTGAATCTTCCCTAGATACCTAAAATCCATTTTATTATGATCCATTTCGCGAAAATATAGATTGTACCAAAGATGCTAAATTGTTTTCTTTTTATTCTAACTCGAAAAAGAAGAAGAAAAAAAATTGCAATGGATTTAAAACGAGAGTTTATTCTTAAGTAAATCAATTGGGAGATGCTTCTCTAGAGTGTCCCATATATGTTTTCTATCTTCCATACGAAAACTGTCAATTCTCAGAAGATCTTCTTCAGTCTTACTCAAAAGGTCCAATAGTGTATGTATATTGGCCCTTTTTAGACAATTATACGTTCTAGAAGTCAATTCTAATTGATCAATAAAAATACAATTCAATGGAATTCCTTTTTTGTTTTTCTTTAGATTAGTTAATCTTTTTTGAAAAGTAAAAAGGGGTGGAGTAAACCTGTTTTTATTTTCTTCGAAACTAGCGCCCTCTTCCTCCGCGTGTAGAAAAGGAAGAAATAAATCAATCAAATTACGAGAAGCCTCATAAAGTGCTTCCTTAGGGGTTAAACTTCCATTAGTCCATATTTCTAGAAAAAGTATCTCGTGTTTTTCATTTCCATTCCCACAAGAAAAAATACTATAATTCACATTTCGAACAGGCATGGATACAGCATCTATAGGATAACTTCCATCTTGATAGTTCTTTCTGAGTTCTGTCTGATATCCACGATCTCTCTTGATCTGTAAATCAATACAGAAATCAATGGGCTCTGTCAAGTTAGCTATAGGTTGTGCCGTATCAACGATTTCTACGGAAGGCGGTAAGATGATATCTTGAGCAGTTATGTATCTAGGACCTTTGACGCAAATGGATGCGTCTCTAACTCCATAGAGATTACTTCTCAATACAATTTCTTTCAAATTTAGTAAAATTTCTTGTACGGATTCTTCAATACCTGCTATTGTAGAATACTCGTGCGGCACGCTCCCAAATTTTGCACGTGTGATACATGTTCCTTCTATTTCTCCAAGTAAAGCTCTTCGCAAGGCAATACCGACGGTGTCCGCTTGACCTTTTCTAAGCGGGGACAGAATGAAACGACCATAATAAAGGCGCTTACTATCTACTCTTGATTCAACACACTTCCACTGTAGTGTTTGAGTGGATCCTGCTACCTCCTCTCGAACCATAATAGACTAGTATTATTATTTTATCATTGAATCGTTTATTTCTCTTGAAATGAAAGTTGAAAGCGGGTTAATTCTTTTACAGACGTCTTTTTTTAGGCGGTCGACATCCATTATGCGGCATAGGTGTTACATCGCGTATACAACTTAATCGCACACCACTTTTAGCAATGGCTCGTAATGCGGCATCTCTTCCACTACCAGCGCCCTTTACCATAACTTCTGCTCGTTGCAAACCTACTGTACGAATAGCATCTACTGCTGTTCTTTGACCAGCATAGGGTGATGCTTTTCTTGAGCTTTTGAATCCACAAGTACCGGCCGAGGACCAAAAAACCACCCGACCTTGTGGGTCTGTAACAGTTATAATGGTATTGTTGAAACTAGCTTGAACATGAATAACCCCTTTTGTTATTCTACGTGCACTCTTCCGTAAACTAAAACGTGCATTCCTACGTAAACCAATACGCACTTTCTTACGTGAACCAATTTTTGGTATAGCTTTTGCCATATTTTATTATCTCATAAATATGAGTTAGAAATAAAAAAAAGAAAAAAAGATACAAAGATATCCGTTTCAGGGTAAAATAAACCCTTTACTTTAATTATTTTAAATGAAATTATTTTATTTGGAATTGGAACATTTCCGCGGGTACTTTTTTTTACTTTTTAGAAAGTAAAGTTCTTTTTCGAAAGATTACCCCTGTCTTTGTTTATGCTTCGGATTAGAGCAAATGACTCTAATTCGTCCACGCCTACGAATCAGTCGACATTTTGTACAAATTTTACGAACGGAAGCTCTTATTTTCATATTTCCGTATCCTTTTTTAAACTATGAATCTAATCTTTTGGAAAAAATAAGTCTCTTCGCTTGAATTTTAGAACTTAGAATTTATTACCCTAGAAAAAAAAAGAAAAACCTAATCCTTTGAATCTTTGGTATCCTTCAAATCTTCGCTATCCTTCAAATCTTCGCTATCCTTCGAGTCTTCGATACGCTTCGAATCCTTATGGGGAAGTCTATAAATTATACGTCCCTTGCTTGAATCATAACGACTTACTTCAATTTTGACCCTATCCCCCATCAGTATTCGTATAGAACTAGACCGTATCTTTCCTGAAATATAGCCTAGGATGATGGTGTCATTCTCTAGCCGAACGCGGAACATTCCATTGGGTAGGGCTTCCGTAACTAAACCTTCGAAAGTTACTTTTGCTTCTCTCGGGTTTTTTTTTTCTCTCCTATTTTTTTTTTCTGTCATATTTTTTTTCTCCTATTTTTCTATTTTTATTTTAAAAATAGGAAGGGCGAGATAGAATTCGAGCACTATAGGCGGGGCGATTACCATATATAACATAAGACTTCTCCCCCAATTCTGTTTAGTCGAGCTTCTCGATCTGTCATTATTCCTCGAGAAGTAGAAAGAATAGCAATTCCCATTCCACCCAAAACTTTAGGAATTCCTTGATAGTTGGTATAAATTCGTAAGCCGGGTCGGCTGATACGCTTTAAAAAGGTTCTTGTTCTATATATTCCTTTTATAGTCTTTCTCTTTTGATGTCGCAAAGTTGAAACCAAGAAATATCTGTTACGTTCCTGATGTTTCCGAACACTTTCAATAAAACCCTCTCGTAGAAGTATTTTAACAATGTTTTCGGTAATATTTGTAGATACTACTCGAACTGTTCCTTTTTTATTCATGTCCGCATTTCTTATAGAGGTTAGTAAATCAGCAATAGTGTCCTTGCCCATAAGACTCTAATTCTAGGTTCCTCCTAATTTTTCTATAATCAACATGTTTTCTTTTTTTTTTTTTCATTTTGGATTTTAAAACATATACGTAAAACACAATCTACTAAATTAATTCTTTGGTCTCAATTTCGCCTACTAGTATTTATAATACTTCAGGAGCTAATGAAACTATTTTGGTAAAATTCAATTCTCTCAATTCCTCGGCAATCGCGCCAAAAACTCGAGTTCCTTTTGGATTGCCTTTTTGATCAATTATAACCGCAGCATTGTCATCATAGCGGATTATTATACCGTCTTCGCATTTGAACTCTTTACATGTACGTACAATTACAGCTCGAATTACTTCGGATCTTTCTAGAGGCATTTGGGGCAATGCGTCTTTGATTACAGCAACAATAACATCACCAATACGAGCATATCGCTGATTACCAGCAGCTCCTATGACTCGAATACACATCAATTTTCGAGCTCCACTATTATCTGCTACATTTAAAAGGGTCTGAGGTTGAATCATATTATTTTGATTTCAATTTGTTATTTCAATGCAAAAGGATGAAAGAAATATTGTCTTTCCAGAAAGAAAAACCGAGCATTTTTTTTTATCTTCCATACCCCTTTTAGGGTTCTATATCTCTAATCGAATAAATTGACTTCGTATGGGCATTTTACTGGCAGCTATGGAGATAGCTGCTCTAGCTACAGTTTCAGATACTCCCCCCATTTCATAAAGTATACGACCAGGTTTAACAACGGATACCCAATATTCGGGGGACCCCTTTCCCGAGCCCATACGTGTTTCCGTGGGTCTTAGTGTAACCGGTTTGTCGGGAAATATACGTACCCATATTTTTCCACCACGACGTGCATATCGTGTTATTGCTCTTCGTCCTGCTTCTATCTGTCTCGCCGTGATCCAAGCGGGTTCAAGTGCTTGAAGAGCATATCTACCAAAACAAATACGATTGCCTCGGCAGGATTTTCCTTTCATTCTTCCTCTATGTTGTTTGCGAAATCTGGTTCTTTTGGGGTTATAGTCGATGGTTCTCTTTCTTAGTTCCATCTCTACTGCAAAACTGGACATGAGAGTTTCTTCTCATCCAGCTCCTCGCGAATGGAATCAGAAAGCATGTAAATTTCTCTAATTCATAATATTCCAAAATATTACGGTACGGATAGATACACATTAATAGATAATAGAAAAAGTTCGGTTTTTTTTATATTGAATTTGTTAAAACAGAAAAATATAATATATAGTCAAAAAAGAAGATCTAGAATATATCCAGATGTGTGTGTATATTTATCTAAATTCTATATTTATAGATAATGTAATCCTTCTTAAAAAAATCCTTATTTTTACTCTTATTGAATCGCGGTAAAGTATTCTAATTCAATAAGAATTTCGCGGGCGAATATTTACTCTTTCCTGTCTTATTTGTTAATTTATAAACTTACCAAATAAGACAATTTTTTTGGTTTGTTCCGCCATCCCACCCAATGAAGTGTTAGGATTCTTTTCAATAAAATCCTATGGAATCATAGGTTCTGTCGTTCCCACTGCTTCTCCTTGAATGGTTAGGTCTGAATCCCGCAACGGAGCTTCCAAAAAATTTCTTTCCGAGTTAATTTTCTCAGTTTTATTAACCCGGGCGGCTCTTTATTATTGCTTTAAATTTGTAGTTCTTGTTTCAAGTTACAATTTTTAATTCTCTATTATTTTTATTATATTGATGCTTTATCACATTGCCTTTTATGATGTAATTCATAGACCATACATAGTGGAATCCTATATCTTATTTATTTCCTCTTCCTTCTTTCTATCATCCCTCCCTTTATCCACATCCCTTTAGTTGTTGCTTCACAACCTAGAATCCCTTTTCTTTTTTAGAGAAAAAATTGCAGTTGCTACAACTATATGACACATCTACTCATTTATGTTATGATAGAGGTATTTATTCATATAGTGACTGTTTCTTAGTTAGGATCTCGACAATACGAAGCAATAGGTTGGTTATTAGTTAATTTTCTATAATTACTAAGTTTTTTTCTTAAAAAAAAGAAAAAAATAACGAGTCACACACTAAGCATAGCAATTATATTAAATGATTTATCAATTTTCATTAAATCTTATAGAAAGAGGTATAATTTCTTCTTTTGCAGGGATTTCAGGAAAAAAGTCTCTTGTCATTTTTTATTCTATCAATGGACAGAATCCGAAGACAAGATTACTTATTCTTCGTCTACGAATATCCAAATTTTTACACCTAATACTCCATAGATAGTCCGAATTGGATAGCAGCAATAATCAATTTTAGCGCGAATTGTTTGGAGGGGAAGTCTACCCTTTTTAATAGATTCGGCGCGTGCAATTTCTTTTCCTCCGAGACGACCCGCAATTTTTACTTTTACTCCCCTTATATCTGCTTTTTTAGTTAATTCAATGGCTTTTTTCATTGCCTTTCGGAATGAAACTCTATTTTTTAATTGGAAAGCTATATATTCTGCAAGAATGTTAGGCTGTCTATAAGGTTCTTTAACTTTTTCGATAGAAATATTAAATCTCTGGTTTACAGAGTTAATTTCCTTTTGTAGATCTTTCTCTAATTCTTCGATTGCTCCTTTTTTCTTTAATAAATTTGGGAATCCAATATGGATTATGACGTGGATCGTATCGATTTCTTTTTGGATTTCTATATGTGTAATTACTTCGGAACTTGAACCTGAGTCCATTTTTCTATTATGTGTAATTACTTCGGAACTTGAGTCTGATTCTATTTTTCTATTCGAGCCCTTTTTCCTATTCTTTTGTATATAGTTCTTGATACAATCCCTTATTTTTTTATCTTCCTGTAGACCTTCAGAATAATTTTTTGGTTGTGCGAACCAAAAGGAATGGTGTTTTTGGGTTGTACCAAGTCTGAAACCGAGTGGATTTATTTTTTGTCCCATATTTTTCTATTCTATATTTTTTTTACTGGGAATCGAAATCTTAGATGGATCTAAAGGTTATTTAGATTTCTTTACTATATTTAGTACAATTGTTATATGACACATGCTTTTTTTTATGGGGAAACTACGTCCTCGAGCTCGAGGTCTGAATTTCTTCATAATAGTACTCCTACTGACTTCGGCTTTAGTAATAAATAAATTCGCTTTGTCGAAATCCCTATAATGAGTAGCATTTGCGGCTGCCGAATAAACCAACTTTAAGATGGGATAAGATGCTCGATAGGGCATGAGGTTCAGTATCATAACAGTTTCCTCGTAGTAACGCCAGCGAATCTCGTCAAGAACTCTTTGTGCTTTGAAAACAGACATAGGGATACGTTTTTGTGCTTTGAAAACTCTCTCGAACTTAAGTAGACGATCGGTTGGAACTTTCCTTGCGAGTTTCCTTAGCCCACTTTTCTTCTTCTTTATCCTAGGGATATACTTTACTAGTTTGAAACTTGTCATAAATAAGGTTATTCCCCGCCTACCTTTACTTTATTTTGAATCTTTTTTTCTTCTTAATCTTTCTATTCAGAATTCAGTTAACGACGAGATTTAGTATCCTTTCTTGCATTTTCATAACTCGTGAAATGCCGAGTAGGCACGAATTCCCCCAATTTGCGACCTACCATAGGATTTGTTATGTAAATAGGTATATGTTCCTTTCCATTATGAATCGCGATTGTATGGCCAACCATTGTGGGTAGAATGCTAGATGCCCGGGACCACGTTACTATTGTTTCTTTCTCCTCCTTCATATTGACCTTTTCTATCTTTGCCAATAAATGATGAGCTACAAAAGGATTCGTTTTTTTTCGTGTCACAGCTGATTACTCCTTTTTTCCTTTTTAAAGAGTGGCATTCTATGTCCAATATCTCGATCGAAGTACGGAGGTCAGAATAAATAGAATAATGATCAATGGAAAAAAGAAAAAAATCCTTTAGCTGGATAAGGGGCGGATGTAGCCAAGTGGATCAAGGCAGTGGATTGTGAATCCACCATGCGCGGGTTCAATTCCCGTCGTTCGCCCATCGCATTATTGCAAATTCCAAAAATGCAATTTTCCATATTCCTAGTTACGTATTTACTTACGGCGACGAAGAATAAAACTATCGCTATATTTTTTCCTTTTCCTAGTTCTTCTTCCAAGCGCAGGATAACCCCAAGGGGTTGTGGGTTTTTTTCTACCAATGGGAGCTTTCCCTTCACCGCCCCCATGGGGGTGGTCCACAGGGTTCATAACTACCCCTCTTACTACGGGGCGTTTACCTAGCCAACACTTAGATCCGGCTCTACCCAAACTTTTTTGGTTCACCCCAACATTACCCACTTGTCCGACTGTTGCTAAGCAGTTTTGGGATACTAAACGGACCTCCCCAGATGGTAATCTTAAAGTGGCCGATTTACCCTCTTTTGCAATGAGTTTCGCTACAGCACCTGCTGCTCTAGCTAATTGCCCACCCCTTCCACGTGTGATTTCTATGTTATGCATGGCCGTGCCTAAGGGCATATCGGTTGAAGTAGATTCTTCTTTTCTCTCAAAAAACCCCTTCCCAAACTGTACAAGCTTCTTCCAAAGCATACGGCTTTCTAGATGTATATGACGATCTCTAGACAGATGGATCTTATATGAATCATATGATGAAGTACCACATGAGTGGATATATAGGAAAGGAATCCAAATCTGCCGAATCGCTCATGTTATGATCTTCTACATCCTAGGTCTCTGCGTTCCGTCATCTGGCTTATGTTCTTCATGTAGCATTCAGATCGAATGACTCTATGAAATTACGTCGATACTTCCACATATTATGGGTAACGTAGGAGACATCCCTATTTTCCCCCGGGGGTCTTAATTACCACTGCTTAGCTTTCAATTTGCCTCTGACCATCAAATTAAATGTGAATAACCCGTCCTCCTCTCTTTGAAACAAGGGGCGCTTCCGGTTCTGTGCGTGCTTCAAACAATTTTGTCTTCTCCATATTACCATATCTCTAGAGCCAATAATTTTCTATGAGGAACTACTGAACTCAATCACTTGCTGCCGTTACTCAACAGTTTTCTGTTGAGGTCTATCCCGTAGAGGTAGTCAAATTGGATCAGTGATCGATTTCTAGGTTTCGTCGTAAACCTAATTGGTTACTTCCAATTACGTAAATCAATAGTTCAAACCGCACTCAAAGGTAGGGCATTTCCCATTGATATAGGAACTTTTGTACCAGAAACAATAGTATCTCCAATTATAGCCCCTCTGGGATGTAAAATATATCTCTTCTCACCATCCCCATAGTGTATGAGACAAATGTATGCATTTCGATTAGGGTCGTATTCTATGGTTACGATTCTACCAGATATGTCTTTTTGATTCCGTCGAAAATCTATTTTACGGTATAGGCGCTTATGACCTCCCCCTCTATGCCTTGCGGTAATGATTCCTCTGGAATTACGACCTTTACCACAACGGTGCCGTCCATGGATCAAATTATTTCGTGGATTGGATTTCACTTGCCTGTCTACGGTTCCCTTGCGTGTGCTCGGGATAGGTGTTTTGTATAAATGTTTCGCCGTATTATTAAGTATTCTCCTTTAGTTTTTTTCTCTATCTAGAAGTGGAATAGAATAACCCGGTTGAAGGGTAATGATCATACGTCTGTAATGCATTGTATGGCCCAGAATAGGTCCTATTCTTCTACCTTTTCCAGGTAGTCGATGGCTATTCACAGCTACCACCTTAACACCAAAGAAGAGTTCGACCCAATGCTTTATTTCTGTCTTAGTGAATCCCGATTCGACATTAAAAGTATATTGATTCTTTCCCAATAAACGAAGACTTTTTTCTGTAAATACTGCGTATTTGATTCCATCCATAAATCGACTTTCCCTCCTATGCTCTGAGTTCCAGTATCGATAAGAATTCGAGTTCTTATTGTTCTTATGTTATGGTATGAATATACCATACCAATTCGTTATGTATGGATGATGGATGAGATTCCATGGATAGAGAGCCAGTTCCAATAGACTTATGGAATGTTCCCGTTCGTGTGCATCCAGCAGGAATTGAACCCGCAAATTTACCAATTATGAGTTGGGCGCTTTAACCATTCAGCCATGGATGCTTAACAGGGATCATCGTACATCGTAAATAACCAATTTTCATATAGAAAGACATATCATAGAAAAATGAAATCGAAAATATTCCGAGATGGCAAATATTCGGAGATGACTATGAAAACACCTCTCTGGATCCTCGAATTGAAAGAGAGATTGAGAGGGATCAAGAATCCTAATTCTCGCTATTTGGAATGGATCCAATTCTATTGAGTCTGACTCATAGTGATCATTTCTCTTTAGCAAAGAATGACCTTGGTTATCAAAGGATTGAACAACCGGGATCCATTTACTTATGATACCTAGTTGGCATTGATAACAAGGATCTAATGAATTATGAGTTTAATAGATCCTCTTTAGCAGAAAGACGTATATTCCTTGCTCATTATCAGACAATCACTTATTCCCAAACCTCGTGTGGGACTAATCGTTTTCATTTACCATCTCATGGAAAACCCTTTTCGTTCCGCTTAGCCCTATCGGGTATTTTAGTGATAGGTTCTGTAGGAACTGGACGATCCTATTTGGTCAAATACCTAACGAAAAATTACGATTTTCCTTTCATTAAGGTACGAGGGCTTCTTATTCCACAAGAACGAAAGCACCTTTTCATTCTTTCATATACTAGGGGTTTTTACTTGGAAAAGACAATGTTCCATACTAAAGGATTCGGGTCCATAACCACGAGTTCCAGTGCACTAGATCTTGTAGCACTTAGCAACGAAGCCCTATCCATTAGTATTCCACATAAGAAATCCATTCTAGAAAAAAATACAATTAGATTAGCTCTTCATAGACAAACTTGGGGTTTGCGAGCCAAGGTAAGATCGGCTCGGGATCATGGGACCCTTTTCTATCAGATAGGAGGGGCTCTTGTACAAAATAGACTTACTAAGTAATAACCCCATAGAATCTATCTATATAAAGATAAAGAGGCAATCGTGTCAGGAAGCGGGTTTTTCTTTGGCCAAAAGGTACTTCGAACTTGGAACGAGCATGAAGAGATTAACGAGACTTCTTTCTCTTTTGAGTTTTTCTGGCGGACCTGCCGCGCAAGATCTTTGGTCTTCCCCTGGAACCGATGAAAAAAAGTGGATCGCTTCTTATGTACTCGCTCAGAATGATTCTTCTCTATCTATAGTTCATGGCCTATTAGAAGTAGAAGGTGCTCTGGTGCAATCCTTACCGACAGAAAAAGATTGCAGTCAGGTTGATAATAGTCGAGTGACATTACTTCGTCGGTCCGAACTAAGGAATCTGTTAGAAATGTTTTGAAATGGATATTGTTCTCTCTTTGATCAGGGATTGCTATATGAAAAGAAGTGGAGTTTGAAAAAGGGAACGGAATGCTCAAACCGGAACTGCTAGAGGAACGAATTTTCAATAGCATAACTTGGGCTCCTAGAATATGGCGCCCTTGGGACAATCTATTTGATTGCAGGGTTTTGTTCCGAAGCAAAGATATCCGCGGAGGCCGGTTCGTTCGTCCTATTCTGATATTCAGGACCAAGAGGTACTGGATTCTCTTTCGGATAGGCCCTGAAAGGAGAAGAAAGGCTGAAATGCCAACGGACCTCTGTCTATTCTCTAATTCACC
>NW_028259866.1:7500-25000 GCF_056163025.1 Triticum urartu | reverse complement strand
AACAAGGATAGCGAACGGGTTACCTACTCCTAAGGGTCAAAGCAAGCCCTTTAATTCAATTCTTTATTCTTACATTAAAATTCTTACATTAAAGAATGAATAAAATCTCCCCAAGTAGGATTCGAACCTACGACCAGTCAGTTAACAGCCGACCGCTCTACCACTGAGCTACTGAGGAACAAGGGGGGATTCGACCTCCTAGAGTTCAACTCCCGCTCTCAACCCATGAACAATATGAGTCCGAAGCTTCTTTCGTAACTCCCATAATTTCTTCGTAGTGGCTCCGTTCCATGCCTCATTTCATAGGGAAGCCCAAAGTGGCTCTATTTCATTCTATTTCACTTCCTAGCACTTCCTATCATTTAATATCCATCCCTTTGGTCTTATTGACATAAGAGATGTCATTTATAGTCTATCTCTTTCTATATATGGAAAGTCAAGAAATTCTCATCGAAACATCGAGAAATTGTGCATATAGAAAACTCTAAAGAAAGAAAAAAAGGAGACCCATGCCATGATTTTCAAATCTTTTCTATTTAGTAGTCTAAGTTTCTCGATGAGGATAATTAATTCGGTCGTTGTGGTCGGACTCTATTATGGATTTCTGACTACATTCTCCATAGGTCCCTCTTAGATCTTCTTTCTCCAATCTTGGATTAGGGAAGAAGGAGATATTCGCGACTACTGGCGATTTCATTATGGGGCAGCTCATGATCTTCATATCGATCTATTATCCACCTCTGTATCTATTCTTTCTTAGCTAAACAGGTGGAAGATCTATCCAATTTGGTTATATTATATCATGGACTCGAAAAACGGATCTGAATTTGACTGAAATGCACGATCTTCACAGGTATCACTTTTCACGATACCTAAAAGGTGGAATAGCGATTTTCGAACCATTTCCTATAAGAGAATGGTTTCCATTACTTTGAGAAATGGATTCTTATATCAAACTATAGCTATTGCATTAAAGAAGAAAAGAAACTAATAGAAGTCGAAGACGCGGAATGATAGTGAATAGAGAGAAAGATTCTTCTGATTTTCTTGTTTCTATCTACTAGACGCCGTAGAGAATTGAGAATTTTCATGTCTTTCAATTCTCGTACTCGTAATTGGAAAGTTATGGAAGGAGACCCATCATTTTGCAATGAAAACAACATATAAAACTCTGGACAATTTCGAAATCAGGCCAAGCGTCTTAATACATATGCAAAAAAATTCATTATTGGCCCACCATTGATTAGAAGATTTAGCTTGTATGAATCGCTATTGGTTTGATACGAATAATGACAATCGTTTCAGTATGTTAAGGATACAGATGTATCCACAATTCATTTAGAGTTACTTAATAGTCTATTTCTTATACCATATCTCTATCCCGTGAAATTCTCGAGCCAAAAGATGGATGCATATGCTGTGTTTCATTTTGCTAAATGATATCAATTAAATGGTGTATCAATTCCATAAATTGCATATAGCAATAAATAAATCAGCAAAATTCTTTCTAATATTTTAGATAGAAGAAACATTTCTTCTATCTAAAATATTAGAAAGAATGTACCCTTCTATCCAAATCCAATTTGCATCGATAAAATAAATCCAAATTCCAGTAGTAGATGAATAATTGCAAATTTGTGTGTGTACGAGATTAGAATAACTTCAAAATAACTGACATAATTTTGTATTTTTCCTGATCAGAAAAATACATGAAAAAGAAAGGAGGTAGAAAAATTTTTGGATTTATGGTTAAAGAAGAAAAAGAAGAAAACAGGGGTTCTGTTGAATTTCAAGTATTCAGTTTCACCAATAAGATACGGAGACTTGCTTCACATTTGGAATTACACAAAAAAGATTTTTCATCGGAAAGAGGTCTACGAAGACTTTTGGGAAAACGTCGACGTTTGCTGGCTTATTTGGCAAAGAAAAATAGAGTACGTTATAAGAAATTAATCGGTCAGTTGAATATTCGGGAGCAGTAATTTAATCGTTCAAATTTTTTTCTTGTTTTATTATTTTTTTAGTAGTCTTATAGTAGTCTTAGATTTTTCATTTTGATGAGCCTCGCTTTGAGGAATTCATGGAATAATCCATTTTCATGGAATAATGAATTAAGGAAGAAAGGATATGAGTCTACCGCTTACAAGAAAAGATCTCATGATAGTCAATATGGGCCCTCAACACCCATCAATGCATGGTGTTCTTCGACTGATCGTTACTCTCGATGGTGAGGATGTTATTGATTGTGAACCCATATTAGGGTATTTACACAGAGGAATGGAAAAAATCGCGGAAAACCGAACTATTATACAATACTTACCTTATGTAACAAGGATATAGAGAGATTGTAGAAAGGGGATAGGATAGTTATTTTTGCAAGAGACTTGTTGTAAATTCCTTAACTTAAGAAAGAAAAAAGAATAAAAACACAGATACATAACATAAAAAAAAGAATAAATAAGACGAGATTCGACCTCCCCCTACATATTTAATTTCCTCTCCTATACAAAAACTAGCAAGACCCACTCCATTGGTAATTCCATCAATAACACCCTTATCAAAAAACTCCGTGAGTTCGGTTAACCCTCTTATACCGAGGGTAAAGACCCTAGTATAGAAAATATCTATATAACCACGATTATATGACCAACTGTATATATTTTTTTTTTACTTGATCTAAAAATTCTTTTTTAGGATTTCCTTTGTAAAAAGAGTTTATTAAATCCAAATTCTGAAAAAAAGAATAAGCGGATCCATAGAAGATATATGCTATGAATAAACCAAAGATAGCTAGACTTACAGAAGAAATTGCATTAGTAATAAATTCATATGAATTTACAAAAGAATTAGAACTTTCCTGGGTAAAGTTTATTCAATGGCAAAAAGAAGGGGATTCGTTAGCTCGCTATTTAGTACGAATTGGTGAAATGAGGGAATCCATCAAAATAATTCAACAAGCTGTAGAAAAAATTCCTGGAGGACCTTATGAAAATTTAGAAGTCCGACGCTTTAAGAAAGAAAATAATTCTGAATGGAATGATTTTGAGTATAAATTTCTTGGTAAAAAACCTTCGCCCAATTTTGAATTGTCAAGACAAGAGCTTTATGTAAGAGTAGAAGCCCCAAAAGGTGAATTAGGGATTTATCTAGTAGGAGATGATAGCCTTTTCCCCTGGAGATGGAAAATCCGTCCACCCGGGTTTATTAATTTGCAAATTCTTCCTCAGCTAGTTAAAAAAATGAAATTGGCTGATATCATGACGATATTAGGTAGTATAGATATCATTATGGGGGAAGTTGATCGTTGAAATGATAATAGATAGGGTAGAGGTAGAAACTATCAATTCTTTTTCGAAATTGGAATTATTAAAAGAAGTCTATGGACTGATATCGATTCTACCCATTTTGACCCTCCTTTTGGGAATAACAATAGAGGTACTCGTAATTGTGTGGTTAGAAAGAGAAATATCTGCGTCGATACAACAACGTATTGGTCCTGAATATGCTGGCCCCCTGGGCCTGCTTCAAGCTATAGCAGATGGGACTAAGCTACTTTTTAAAGAAGATATTCTGCCATCCCGAGGAGATATTTCTTTATTTAGCATTGGACCCTCTATAGCAGTCATATCAGTTTTATTAAGTTTTTTAGTTATCCCTTTGGGATATCATTTTGTTTTAGCCGATCTTAGTATTGGTGTTTTTTTATGGATTGCCATTTCAAGTATAGCTCCTATTGGTCTTCTTATGGCAGGATATAGCTCAAATAATAAATATTCTTTTTCAGGCGGTCTACGAGCTGCTGCTCAATCCATTAGTTATGAAATACCATTAACTTTTTGTGTGCTAGCAATATCTCTACGTGTGATTCGTTAAAATAGATCTTTTTCCTATAAAATCCATTAACTATTTATATTCCTTTTCTTATTTAGTATTTGGGTTGGTAAGTTAAACTAGATAGCTATATGAGTGAAACAAAACAGCTTATAAATTTGTAGTAAAAAGAAAAAATCTCATTTCCTACGTACAAGAAAAAAGTGGAAGTAAACATAAGCAGTGTAAACTCTTTATCCCAAGGTTGATATTTTTTAATTAGTCATCATATCTTGAAGCGGCCAAGAATAAAGGATTCACGATATGGAATTCTACTCTAGTTATTACTATAACTTAATAATCCATAAGAAGAATCCACCAAAAGTTAGTGAAGGGTTAGGAACACTAAAGTACATAAAGGATTAGTAATGGAAAATCTAAAACATTAGAGATTTTTGCCCATAAAAGGAATCATAATAAGGACTTGCAATTTGTAGAAATTATCAAGTAGTACTTTCTTCGGATTCCGATCCAGAGTATGTTCCCATTCACTTGTTAAGGAAATGGCTATCAAGAACGAATTAACCCTTTATCCATTTTTTCTTTTTAAATACCCCCTCCCTGGGGAAAGAAGAATAGTAAAAAAGATATGGAGTGCACTAGAAAAAATTTTCATTATTTCCTTCCTCTATCCATATTCATGCAGAATTGCTCATGAACTAATACCCAACTCTTTCCATTTATTAATTGAATTCCTATAACAAGTAACAAGTGTTTTATTCCAAGATTAAGTTATTACTGAACAAAGAAAAATTTTCATTATATTATAAAGGATGAGATCAATTCGGAAGCGCTTTTTCTTATTCTAGCAGACGGAATTCCTTTGGTCTAATTTAGGACTTTCAAATCTATTTTATTTTATCTAATTCTATCTACGCCCCCGGGGCTAGGAACAAAACAGTCCTTTCCTTTTTCTGATCATAGAGAAGCCGTATGAAGCTAAGGTTTCATGTACGGTTTTGAAATAGCGGTGGGAACTGTGATGTTATCACCGACTATGATTATCTAACAGTTCAAGTACAGTTGATATAGTTGAAGCACAGTCAAAATACGGTTTTTTTGGATGGAATATTTGGCGTCAGCCTATAGGTTTTCTGGTTTTTTTAATTTCTTCTTTGGCAGAATGTGAAAGATTACCCTTTGATTTACCAGAAGCGGAGGAAGAATTAGTAGCAGGTTACCAAACTGAATATTCCGGTATCAAATATGGTTTATTTTATCTTGTTTCTTACCTAAATTTATTAGTTTCTTCTTTATTTGTAACAGTTCTCTACTTGGGCGGGTGGAATTTATCTATTCCCTATATATCCTTTTTTGATTTTTTCCAAATGAATAAAGCAGTTGGAATTTTGGAAATGACAATGGGTATATTTATTACATTAACTAAAGCTTATTTATTTCTCTTCATTTCTATCACAATAAGATGGACTTTACCGAGGATGAGAATGGATCAGTTATTAAATCTTGGATGGAAATTTCTTTTACCTATTTCCCTGGGCAATCTCTTATTAACAACCTCTTCTCAACTTGTTTCACTATAAATAAGATAATACAATAATAGTAAGAATATTTTCAACACAAAAGCTCTCTCAAACAAGAGAAAGAAACATATCTTTTTCATAGATATTTAGAATGAATATGTTCCCTATGGTAACTGGGTTCATGAGTTATGGTCAACAAACAATACGTGCTACAAGGTACATAGGTCAAAGTTTCATAACTACCTTATCCCACACAAATCGTTTACCTATAACGATTCACTACCCTTATGAAAAATCAATTACACCAGAGCGTTTCCGAGGGCGAATCCACTTTGAATTTGATAAATGTATTGCTTGTGAAGTATGTGTTCGCGTATGTCCGATAGATTTACCCGTTGTGGATTGGAGATTTGAAAAGGATATTAAAAGAAAACAATTGCTTAATTATAGTATTGATTTCGGAGTTTGTATATTTTGTGGCAATTGTGTTGAGTACTGTCCAACAAGCTGTTTATCAATGACTGAAGAATATGAACTTTCTACCTATGATCGTCATGAATTGAATTACAATCAAATTGCTTTAAGTCGGTTACCAATCTCCATAATGGGAGATTACACAATTCAAACAATTAGGAATTCGTCTGAAAGTAAAATAAACAAAGAAAAATCTTCGAATTCAAGAACGATTACTGATTACTAAACTTTGATTTTGTCTTTCTGTTATAAAAATCTAATAATTCTTTATTAAACTTTAAAATTAAACTATAAAGAAAAACGAAAAACTACTGCTTATTGGAAATTATTTCTTATTTTAAATCAGACTAGATTTTCGTGATATAATATAATTTATAACTATAAGTTTATACACAAAAAAATACCCTAATCCTTTTTTCCTTCCTTGAATCCTTTAGTTTTAGTCAGTTCATGAAAAATTTTATACTATTAATTTCTTTTTATCCATAATGGATTTACCTGGACCAATACATGAGATTCTTATGCTATTTGGGGGATTTGTTCTTCTACTAGGGGGTCTAGGAGTAGTATTACTTACCAACCCCATTTATTCTGCCTTTTCGCTGGGATTAGTTCTTGTTTGTATATCCTTATTCTATTTTTTATTAAATTCCTACTTTGTAGCTGTCGCACAACTTCTTATTTATGTGGGAGCCATAAATGTCTTGATCATATTCGCTGTAATGTTCGTAAATGGCTCAGAATGGTCTAAAGATAAGAATTATTGGACTATTGGAGATGGGTTCACTTCACTCGTTTGTATAACTATTGTTTTTTCACTAATGACTACTATCCCAGATACGTCGTGGTATGGAATTCTTTGGACTACAAGATCAAACCAAATAGTAGAACAGGGTCTCATAAATAATGTTCAACAAATTGGAATTCATTTAGCAACCGATTTTTATCTTCCGTTTGAACTCATTTCCATAATTCTTCTAGTTTCTTTAATAGGTGCAATTACTATGGCTCGGCAATAAGAAAACTTAGAAAAAGTACAAATTATAAGAATTGCAAATCTAAAATAAATAACTAAAGAATCACAATTTTGATTTAGTAAAATCCATCTACTGCCAACAAATACCTCCTTTTTTTTTTTTTTTTTTTTCTTTTGTTGTGTAATTGTTCTATTGTAATTAATTGAATCGGTTCAATTCTTGCCCTCATATTGAAATGAATCGAGATTGATAAGGAGTTAGTTAATGATGTTTGAGCATGTACTTTTTTTGAGTGTCTATTTATTTTCGATTGGTATCTATGGATTGATCACAAGCCGAAACATGGTTAGAGCTCTAATATGTCTTGAACTTATACTGAATTCAATTAATCTAAATCTCGTAACATTTTCTGATCTATTTGATAGTCGCCAATTAAAAGGAGATATTTTCGCAATTTTTGTTATAGCCCTTGCAGCTGCTGAAGCCGCTATTGGACTATCCATTCTTTCTTCCATCCATCGTAATAGGAAATCCACTCGTATCAATCAATCTAATTTATTGAATAATTAGACTTTTGAATAATTAGACATAGAATCCTCTAAACAAAGGCGCACATATTAAAATAAATAGAAATCAATACTATTTTCTTAGTATTATTTGAGAATATCCATTTTTTTTAGTAGATTATTGCATAGTATTCTTTTTCACTTAAATGAATTTTTGTATTTGTAATTCATTGATATTGCAATTTGAATATTGCAATAATTTATATTGAAAAGACGATAGCCAATTTATTGGCTAATTCGAATTCGTCTGTACAATTCGTAAAATTCTTTCTTATTTCTTATTTATTGTTGAAATCCAAAATTAAAGTCTCTTGGCTCTCTTCACGCTTTCTCACAAACAGATTAAAAAATAGATTTTTTTTTTTGAAGTTTGGATAAACCATTGCTTCGTCTGGTGTCTACAATACATATGACTCATTATAGTACTAATTTCATTTTTACCAGATCGAAAAATTTTATGTTGAAAAGAAAAATTTATAGATCCAATGTCACATTCCGTAAAAATTTACGATACATGTATAGGATGCACTCAATGTGTACGAGCTTGTCCAACAGATGTATTAGAAATGATACCCTGGGATGGATGTAAAGCCAAGCAAATTGCTTCCGCGCCGAGAACCGAAGATTGTGTGGGTTGTAAGAGATGTGAATCTGCCTGCCCGACAGATTTTTTAAGTGTCCGCGTTTATTTAGGGCCTGAAACAACACGTAGCATGGCTCTATCTTATTGATACGTTACAAAAAACTTCACTCGAATCGTCTGATTCCTCTTTACCGAAGAAGCCTGTGCTCGAAATAATCGAGCACGGGCTTTTCTGGTCAAAACGTATCTTGTCTTTATCACTTTATCATGAGTTATTTTCCTTGGTTAACAATACTTGTTGTTTTGCCGATATTTGCAGGTTCATTAATTTTCTTTTTACCTCATAAGGGAAACAAAGTCGTTAGGTGGTATACTATATCTATTTGTTTATTAGAATTCCTTCTAATGACTTATGCGTTCTGTTATCATTTCCAACTGGAGGATCCCTTAATCCAATTAAAGGAGGATTATAAATGGATAGATGTCTTCGATTTCCACTGGAGATTGGGAATCGATGGACTTTCATTAGGATCTATTTTATTGACAGGATTTATCACTACTTTAGCTACTTTAGCAGCTTGGCCAATTACACGGAATTCGCGATTATTCTATTTCCTGATGCTCGCAATGTATAGTGGTCAAATAGGATTATTTTCTTCGCGAGACCTTTTACTTTTTTTTATCATGTGGGAGTTAGAATTAATTCCTGTTTACTTACTTTTATCCATGTGGGGGGGGAAGAGGCGTCTATATTCAGCTACAAAGTTTATTTTGTATACTGCAGGCGGTTCCATTTTTTTCTTAATCGGAGTTCTGGGTATGGGCTTATATGGTTCCAACGAACCAGGATTAGATTTGGAAAGATTAATTAATCAATCATACCCTGCAACCTTGGAAATACTTTTATATTTTGGCTTCCTTATTGCTTATGCTGTCAAATTGCCGATTATACCCCTACATACGTGGTTACCAGATACCCATGGGGAAGCACATTATAGTACATGTATGCTTTTAGCGGGAATATTATTAAAGATGGGAGCATATGGATTGATTCGGATCAACATGGAATTGTTACCTCATGCTCATTATCTATTTTCGCCCTGGTTAGTAATAATAGGAGCGATCCAAATAATCTATGCAGCTTCAACTTCTCTTGGTCAACGAAATTTCAAAAAAAGAATAGCTTATTCCTCTGTATCTCACATGGGTTTCATAATTATAGGAATTGGTTCCATAACCAACATTGGACTCAATGGAGCTATTTTACAAATATTATCCCATGGATTTATTGGTGCTACACTTTTTTTCTTGGCAGGAACCGCTTCTGATAGAATGCGTCTTGTTTATCTCGAAGAACTGGGGGGAATATCTATCCCAATGCCTAAAATTTTTACCATGTTTAGTAGCTTTTCAATGGCTTCTCTTGCCTTACCAGGAATGAGTGGTTTTGTCGCAGAATTAGTAGTATTTTTTGGACTAATTACTAGTCCAAAATTTCTGTTAATGCCAAAAACACTAATTACTTTTGTAATGGCAATTGGAATGATATTAACTCCTATTTATTTATTATCTATGTTACGCCAGATGTTCTATGGATACAAGCTATTTAATGTTCCAAACGCAAATTTTGTGGATTCTGGACCACGAGAACTCTTTATTTTAATCTGTATCTTTTTACCAGTAATAGGAATTGGTATTTATCCAGATTTTGTTCTCTCCCTATCCGTTGACAGGGTAGAGGCTCTCTTATCCAATTATTATCCTAAATAGGTTTGCTTTTTTTTACTCGTCTGCTCTATTAATGCAGAAATAAGTAAAAAAGTATATAATGCAGAAATAAGTAAAAAAGTATAATTAGATCTATCTCGAATTTTTGAGAACCCTTTGATAAGGCGTTCAAGGGGTTCTCAAATAAAACATAAAAGTAAAAACCTTCATTTCATGAAGGTTTTATTTTATGTAATCATTTAGGTGTTAATGTAAACGAACCATAACTATGTAAGCCTATTCCTAATAGATTTATACCAAAATAACAAATCCAAATTATAAGAAATCCTATCAAAGCTATAAGTGCAGAATTCGTACCCTTCCAATTTGGATTTGTTCTACTATGTAAATAAATTGCGAATATGGTCCAAGTAATAAATGCCCAAGTTTCCTTAGGATCCCAATTCCAATAGGATCCCCAGGCCTCATTAGCCCATACTGCTCCACAAAGAATACCTACGGTTAAAAGGGTAAATCCTAGGCTAATGACACGATAACTCCAAGAATCCAAACGCTCCGTTAATTGATATTTGTAATAATTTGGAAATGAAGGGACAGAGGTTCTTTTTAAAGCACTTCTTTTTGCATAAAAATATTTAATATCACTAAAGAAAAATGTTTTATTTAAAACATTTTTTTTCTTTTTAGAAAAGAAATGGAAATTATTTCGAAATCTAATGATTAGAATAGCGGCAGATAATAAGGATCCGCACAAAAGAGTTGCATAGCTTAATAACATCATACTGACATGCATCATTAACCACTGAGATTGTAGAGCAGGTACTAGTATCGTGGATTGATGCATTTCAGTTAAAAGACCCGATGTGGCAAAGCCTTGCGTTAAAATAGTACTTGGCGTAGTTATTGTGCTTAAATCATTTTTAGAGTTCTGTATTTTAGGAATGGTATGAAGAATATACAGGGCCCATGAAAGGAAGATCAAGGACTCATATAAATTACTTAATGGAAAATGTCCCGAGGAAGCCCAACGAGAAACTAAGAATCCTGTTATAGAGAAAAAAGTAACTATCATTCCTTTTTCTGACGAATCGCGTAATCCTCCAAGTTCACGAACTAATAAGGTTATAAAATGAATCGTAATCACAATTGAAATCGTTGAGAAAGAGATATGAGTTAGTATATGTTCTAAAGTTGCAAATAGCATAAGGGGAAGGTCCCATTACAAAATTGTAAATTTCGAATTGATTTCTAATCTATTGTATTCTTTTTCAAGAATGCCGCCACTCGGATTCGAACCGAGATGCTTGAGCACTGCTTCCTAAGAGCAGCGTGTCTACCAATTTCACCATGGCGGCTAACTTCAAATAATAGGTAACTTAAAAGAATAATAGCTATTATCTTGGGAATCGTCGATATTGGGAAAGTCCATAAAATTTAGGAACATTAGAGTTTTCATTAAAATAGACTTCGTTTGGTAGTATCGTTTCCATTTTTTTTTTTTACAATAAACTCTTGCTTTGCCCAATAGAAACACAAACACTGCTTGAAAGAGTTGGAACTTCTTTTTTCTAACTTGCAATTATAGAACTAATTTTTTCTAATTAATTTCCCCTTTACATTTTGAAAATTCTTTCAATACAATGAAAAAAATCCAAAAGGGTTTCTATTTAATGATGAAATTAAAATAAAATGGATAAATAGAAAAGGCTTTTTGGATTTTTTAAAAATTTCTAGAATGAAAGTCTTTATGCTCTTATTAATAAGATTTACTAACCTTATGATTTTGGAGAAGATAGGTGGAAGTTGTAAGTCCTATTGTAAGAATACTCCACTTTTCATAATTTTCCTAATAGAATATGAGGATTCTATTAGGAAAATTATGAAAAGTTCATTGATAGGAAAAGAATACTTAGCACACAGTATACCAAACAAAACTTTTTTTTTCTTGTATATATAAGATAAGAGGGGTTTTTTGTTCTAAGAATATTGTACCGAGTAATTCGACACATAAAAGTACATTCAAAGAAGAATCCAAATTATTAAATAATTGGAATTCTTTTTTGATAAGTCAATTCATATTATTCCAAAATCTTATTATTTGTTTGTTGCCCAGAAAAACCCTTTGGTTTTGGATGCTCATTACCGCTCGAAAATGATCTTGATTTTACTAAAGAATAAGATTGTACTATGGAAAAATAAGTCTTTTTCTTCCAAATATTTTTACGAATACGCTTTTTTGACATTGAAGTACGTTTTTTTGGAACTGCCATTCAAAAAGGAAATTACTTTTTTCTAGTTGTATGTGAAAGACATCTATTGCTGCAAATCAATCCTTCTTTCTTCTTTTTATTAGTATTTATACTTAGATACTGAAAGATACTTAAATTTTGAATTATTTTTTACTTCATTTTGTCTAATGCGGATAAGACAACAAGAATTTTTTAACATTTTTTCTTTATATATTTTATACTTTTTTTTTAATAATATAGAATATATAGAAGGGTTTCTCATTTAAATCTATTTATATCTATTTATATATCAAGTATACTCCATATATAGATATATGGTATGGAAGCCTATCCCCCATATAAGATAAGACGGGGGGATAAAAAGAAGGGAAAATGAAAATAGTTAATTAAGTTCAGAATGGTATTCCATAAAGGAAAGGAATTCCAATCAAAACAAAAAATACTGAGTCTCTTAAACAAGACATTCTAAAACTTAGGTAATTTATAGTCATTAGAATTTTAGTTCTATATGAAGTAAGGACTATTCGATAATTTCTTATAAACATAGGTTTTCATTGGAATTCACTCAATCAGTTAATTATGGAACAAGAGAGCTGTTTCATCTTTGTTTTAAAGAAATATAAAAATGAATTATGAATAGAAAGTAAAATGATTCCACTTTTTTTTTTTTATTTTTATAAATATCTTTATTTAGTTAATAAAATAACTTCGTTACCTAGTTATTTTATTAACTTTTTTAATTTAACCAACTAAACCCATTCTTAATTTTTAATTATTTCAATGAGATAAATTTTGGAAAAATTAAGAATTTCAGTATTTTTTCTTATTCTTTTTATTTATTCTTTCAGAAAGAGATAAGAATTGGTTTGGTGAATCGGAAACAATTTTATAGAAAAATTGAAGTAAAAATTGAAGTAAAAATTGCAATTTCTTTTCTTATGGAACATACATATCAATATGCATGGGTAATCCCTCTTCTCCCACTTCCAGTTATTATGTCAATGGGATTTGGCCTTATTCTTATTCCGACAGCAACAAAAAATCTTCGTCGCATATGGGCTTTTCCTAGTGTTTTACTCTTAAGTATAGCTATGGTATTCTCAGTTCAACTGTCTATTCAACAAATAAATGGAAGTTCGATCTATCAATATCTATGGTCTTGGACCGTCAATAATGATTTTTCTTTAGAATTTGGATACTTGATTGACCCACTTACTTCTATTATGTTAATACTAATTACTACTGTAGGAATCCTGGTTCTTATTTATAGTGATGGTTATATGTCTCACGATGAAGGATATTTGAGATTTTTTGTTTATATAAGTTTTTTCAATACTTCCATGTTGGGATTGGTTACTAGCTCCAATTTGATACAAATTTATTTTTTTTGGGAACTCGTGGGAATGTGTTCTTATTTATTGATAGGCTTTTGGTTTACACGACCAATCGCAGCGAGTGCTTGTCAAAAAGCTTTTGTAACTAATCGTGTAGGGGATTTTGGTCTATTATTAGGAATTTTAGGTTTTTTTTGGATAACAGGTAGTTTAGAGTTTAGGGATTTGTTCAAAATAGCTAATAACTGGATTCCTAATAATGGAATTAACTCTTTACTTACTACTTTGTGTGCTTTTTTATTATTCCTTGGTGCAGTTGCGAAATCCGCACAATTCCCTCTTCACGTATGGTTACCCGATGCTATGGAAGGGCCCACTCCTATTTCGGCTCTTATACACGCAGCAACTATGGTTGCTGCGGGAATTTTTCTTCTAGCTCGACTTCTTCCTCTTTTCATATCTTTACCTTTGATAATGAGTTTTATTTCTTTAGTAGGTACAATAACACTATTCTTAGGAGCTACTTTAGCTCTTGCTCAGAGAGATATTAAAAGAAGCTTAGCCTATTCTACAATGTCTCAATTGGGTTATATGATGTTAGCTCTAGGTATAGGTTCTTATCAAGCTGCTTTATTCCATTTGATCACTCATGCTTATTCAAAAGCTTTATTGTTCTTGGGATCCGGATCCGTTATTCATTCAATGGAACCTCTTGTTGGATATTCACCAGATAAAAGTCAAAATATGGTTCTTATGGGCGGTTTAAGAAAATACATTCCAATCACAAGAACTACTTTTTTATGGGGTACACTTTCTCTTTGTGGTATTCCACCTCTTGCTTGCTTCTGGTCCAAAGATGAAATCCTTAGTAATAGTTGGTTGTATTCGCCCTTTTTTGGAATAATAGCCTCCTTTACTGCAGGATTAACTGCCTTTTATATGTTTCGGATATATTTACTTACATTTGATGGGTATTTGCGTGTTCATTTTCAAAATTACAGTAGCACTAAAGAGAGTTCCTTGTATTCAATATCCTTATGGGGAAAAAGGATACCCAAAGGAGTGAATAGGGATTTCGTTTTATCAACAACGAAGAGTGGAGTTTCTTTTTTTTCACAAAATATACCAAAAATTCAAGGTAATACAAGAAATAGGATAGGATCCTTTACTACGTCTTTTGGGGCTAAAAAAACTTTTGCCTATCCGCATGAAACGGGAAATACTATGTTATTTCCTCTTCTTATATTACTACTTTTCACTTTGTTCATTGGATTCATAGGAATCTCTTTTGATAATGGAGGAATTGGTAATGGAATAGCAGAGTTAACCATATTATCAAAGTGGTTAACTCCCTCAATAAACTTTACCCAGGAAAGTTCTAATTCTTTTGTAAATTCATATGAATTTATTACTAATGCAATTTCTTCTGTAAGTCTAGCTATCTTTGGTTTATTCATAGCATATATCTTCTATGGATCCGCTTATTCTTTTTTTCAGAATTTGGATTTAATAAACTCTTTTTACAAAGGAAATCCTAAAAAAGAATTTTTAGATCAAGTAAAAAAAAATATATACAGTTGGTCATATAATCGTGGTTATATAGATATTTTCTATACTAGGGTCTTTACCCTCGGTATAAGAGGGTTAACCGAACTCACGGAGTTTTTTGATAAGGGTGTTATTGATGGAATTACCAATGGAGTGGGTCTTGCTAGTTTTTGTATAGGAGAGGAAATTAAATATGTAGGGGGAGGTCGAATCTCGTCTTATTTATTCTTTTTTTTATGTTATGTATCTGTGTTTTTATTCTTTTTTCTTTCTTAAGTTAAGGAATTTACAACAAGTCTCTTGCAAAAATAACTATCCTATCCCCTTTCTACAATCTCTCTATATCCTTGTTACATAAGGTAAGTATTGTATAATAGTTCGGTTTTCCGCGATTTTTTCCATTCCTCTGTGTAAATACCCTAATATGGGTTCACAATCAATAACATCCTCACCATCGAGAGTAACGATCAGTCGAAGAACACCATGCATTGATGGGTGTTGAGGGCCCATATTGACTATCATGAGATCTTTTCTTGTAAGCGGTAGACTCATATCCTTTCTTCCTTAATTCATTATTCCATGAAAATGGATTATTCCATGAATTCCTCAAAGCGAGGCTCATCAAAATGAAAAATCTAAGACTACTATAAGACTACTAAAAAAATAATAAAACAAGAAAAAAATTTGAACGATTAAATTACTGCTCCCGAATATTCAACTGACCGATTAATTTCTTATAACGTACTCTATTTTTCTTTGCCAAATAAGCCAGCAAACGTCGACGTTTTCCCAAAAGTCTTCGTAGACCTCTTTCCGATGAAAAATCTTTTTTGTGTAATTCCAAATGTGAAGCAAGTCTCCGTATCTTATTGGTGAAACTGAATACTTGAAATTCAACAGAACCCCTGTTTTCTTCTTTTTCTTCTTTAACCATAAATCCAAAAATTTTTCTACCTCCTTTCTTTTTCATGTATTTTTCTGATCAGGAAAAATACAAAATTATGTCAGTTATTTTGAAGTTATTCTAATCTCGTACACACACAAATTTGCAATTATTCATCTACTACTGGAATTTGGATTTATTTTATCGATGCAAATTGGATTTGGATAGAAGGGTACATTCTTTCTAATATTTTAGATAGAAGAAATGTTTCTTCTATCTAAAATATTAGAAAGAATTTTGCTGATTTATTTATTGCTATATGCAATTTATGGAATTGATACACCATTTAATTGATATCATTTAGCAAAATGAAACACAGCATATGCATCCATCTTTTGGCTCGAGAATTTCACGGGATAGAGATATGGTATAAGAAATAGACTATTAAGTAACTCTAAATGAATTGTGGATACATCTGTATCCTTAACATACTGAAACGATTGTCATTATTCGTATCAAACCAATAGCGATTCATACAAGCTAAATCTTCTAATCAATGGTGGGCCAATAATGAATTTTTTTGCATATGTATTAAGACGCTTGGCCTGATTTCGAAATTGTCCAGAGTTTTATATGTTGTTTTCATTGCAAAATGATGGGTCTCCTTCCATAACTTTCCAATTACGAGTACGAGAATTGAAAGACATGAAAATTCTCAATTCTCTACGGCGTCTAGTAGATAGAAACAAGAAAATCAGAAGAATCTTTCTCTCTATTCACTATCATTCCGCGTCTTCGACTTCTATTAGTTTCTTTTCTTCTTTAATGCAATAGCTATAGTTTGATATAAGAATCCATTTCTCAAAGTAATGGAAACCATTCTCTTATAGGAAATGGTTCGAAAATCGCTATTCCACCTTTTAGGTATCGTGAAAAGTGATACCTGTGAAGATCGTGCATTTCAGTCAAATTCAGATCCGTTTTTCGAGTCCATGATATAATATAACCAAATTGGATAGATCTTCCACCTGTTTAGCTAAGAAAGAATAGATACAGAGGTGGATAATAGATCGATATGAAGATCATGAGCTGCCCCATAATGAAATCGCCAGTAGTCGCGAATATCTCCTTCTTCCCTAATCCAAGATTGGAGAAAGAAGATCTAAGAGGGACCTATGGAGAATGTAGTCAGAAATCCATAATAGAGTCCGACCACAACGACCGAATTAATTATCCTCATCGAGAAACTTAGACTACTAAATAGAAAAGATTTGAAAATCATGGCATGGGTCTCCTTTTTTTCTTTCTTTAGAGTTTTCTATATGCACAATTTCTCGATGTTTCGATGAGAATTTCTTGACTTTCCATATATAGAAAGAGATAGACTATAAATGACATCTCTTATGTCAATAAGACCAAAGGGATGGATATTAAATGATAGGAAGTGCTAGGAAGTGAAATAGAATGAAATAGAGCCACTTTGGGCTTCCCTATGAAATGAGGCATGGAACGGAGCCACTACGAAGAAATTATGGGAGTTACGAAAGAAGCTTCGGACTCATATTGTTCATGGGTTGAGAGCGGGAGTTGAACTCTAGGAGGTCGAATCCCCCCTTGTTCCTCAGTAGCTCAGTGGTAGAGCGGTCGGCTGTTAACTGACTGGTCGTAGGTTCGAATCCTACTTGGGGAGATTTTATTCATTCTTTAATGTAAGAATTTTAATGTAAGAATAAAGAATTGAATTAAAGGGCTTGCTTTGACCCTTAGGAGTAGGTAACCCGTTCGCTATCCTTGTTTCTATTTCTAT
>NW_028259865.1:15000-30367 GCF_056163025.1 Triticum urartu | reverse complement strand
GAAATCAGGCCAAGCGTCTTAATACATATGCAAAAAAATTCATTATTGGCCCACCATTGATTAGAAGATTTAGCTTGTATGAATCGCTATTGGTTTGATACGAATAATGACAATCGTTTCAGTATGTTAAGGATACAGATGTATCCACAATTCATTTAGAGTTACTTAATAGTCTATTTCTTATACCATATCTCTATCCCGTGAAATTCTCGAGCCAAAAGATGGATGCATATGCTGTGTTTCATTTTGCTAAATGATATCAATTAAATGGTGTATCAATTCCATAAATTGCATATAGCAATAAATAAATCAGCAAAATTCTTTCTAATATTTTAGATAGAAGAAACATTTCTTCTATCTAAAATATTAGAAAGAATGTACCCTTCTATCCAAATCCAATTTGCATCGATAAAATAAATCCAAATTCCAGTAGTAGATGAATAATTGCAAATTTGTGTGTGTACGAGATTAGAATAACTTCAAAATAACTGACATAATTTTGTATTTTTCCTGATCAGAAAAATACATGAAAAAGAAAGGAGGTAGAAAAATTTTTGGATTTATGGTTAAAGAAGAAAAAGAAGAAAACAGGGGTTCTGTTGAATTTCAAGTATTCAGTTTCACCAATAAGATACGGAGACTTGCTTCACATTTGGAATTACACAAAAAAGATTTTTCATCGGAAAGAGGTCTACGAAGACTTTTGGGAAAACGTCGACGTTTGCTGGCTTATTTGGCAAAGAAAAATAGAGTACGTTATAAGAAATTAATCGGTCAGTTGAATATTCGGGAGCAGTAATTTAATCGTTCAAATTTTTTTCTTGTTTTATTATTTTTTTAGTAGTCTTATAGTAGTCTTAGATTTTTCATTTTGATGAGCCTCGCTTTGAGGAATTCATGGAATAATCCATTTTCATGGAATAATGAATTAAGGAAGAAAGGATATGAGTCTACCGCTTACAAGAAAAGATCTCATGATAGTCAATATGGGCCCTCAACACCCATCAATGCATGGTGTTCTTCGACTGATCGTTACTCTCGATGGTGAGGATGTTATTGATTGTGAACCCATATTAGGGTATTTACACAGAGGAATGGAAAAAATCGCGGAAAACCGAACTATTATACAATACTTACCTTATGTAACAAGGATATAGAGAGATTGTAGAAAGGGGATAGGATAGTTATTTTTGCAAGAGACTTGTTGTAAATTCCTTAACTTAAGAAAGAAAAAAGAATAAAAACACAGATACATAACATAAAAAAAAGAATAAATAAGACGAGATTCGACCTCCCCCTACATATTTAATTTCCTCTCCTATACAAAAACTAGCAAGACCCACTCCATTGGTAATTCCATCAATAACACCCTTATCAAAAAACTCCGTGAGTTCGGTTAACCCTCTTATACCGAGGGTAAAGACCCTAGTATAGAAAATATCTATATAACCACGATTATATGACCAACTGTATATATTTTTTTTTACTTGATCTAAAAATTCTTTTTTAGGATTTCCTTTGTAAAAAGAGTTTATTAAATCCAAATTCTGAAAAAAAGAATAAGCGGATCCATAGAAGATATATGCTATGAATAAACCAAAGATAGCTAGACTTACAGAAGAAATTGCATTAGTAATAAATTCATATGAATTTACAAAAGAATTAGAACTTTCCTGGGTAAAGTTTATTGAGGGAGTTAACCACTTTGATAATATGGTTAACTCTGCTATTCCATTACCAATTCCTCCATTATCAAAAGAGATTCCTATGAATCCAATGAACAAAGTGAAAAGTAGTAATATAAGAAGAGGAAATAACATAGTATTTCCCGTTTCATGCGGATAGGCAAAAGTTTTTTTAGCCCCAAAAGACGTAGTAAAGGATCCTATCCTATTTCTTGTATTACCTTGAATTTTTGGTATATTTTGTGAAAAAAAAGAAACTCCACTCTTCGTTGTTGATAAAACGAAATCCCTATTCACTCCTTTGGGTATCCTTTTTCCCCATAAGGATATTGAATACAAGGAACTCTCTTTAGTGCTACTGTAATTTTGAAAATGAACACGCAAATACCCATCAAATGTAAGTAAATATATCCGAAACATATAAAAGGCAGTTAATCCTGCAGTAAAGGAGGCTATTATTCCAAAAAAGGGCGAATACAACCAACTATTACTAAGGATTTCATCTTTGGACCAGAAGCAAGCAAGAGGTGGAATACCACAAAGAGAAAGTGTACCCCATAAAAAAGTAGTTCTTGTGATTGGAATGTATTTTCTTAAACCGCCCATAAGAACCATATTTTGACTTTTATCTGGTGAATATCCAACAAGAGGTTCCATTGAATGAATAACGGATCCGGATCCCAAGAACAATAAAGCTTTTGAATAAGCATGAGTGATCAAATGGAATAAAGCAGCTTGATAAGAACCTATACCTAGAGCTAACATCATATAACCCAATTGAGACATTGTAGAATAGGCTAAGCTTCTTTTAATATCTCTCTGAGCAAGAGCTAAAGTAGCTCCTAAGAATAGTGTTATTGTACCTACTAAAGAAATAAAACTCATTATCAAAGGTAAAGATATGAAAAGAGGAAGAAGTCGAGCTAGAAGAAAAATTCCCGCAGCAACCATAGTTGCTGCGTGTATAAGAGCCGAAATAGGAGTGGGCCCTTCCATAGCATCGGGTAACCATACGTGAAGAGGGAATTGTGCGGATTTCGCAACTGCACCAAGGAATAATAAAAAAGCACACAAAGTAGTAAGTAAAGAGTTAATTCCATTATTAGGAATCCAGTTATTAGCTATTTTGAACAAATCCCTAAACTCTAAACTACCTGTTATCCAAAAAAAACCTAAAATTCCTAATAATAGACCAAAATCCCCTACACGATTAGTTACAAAAGCTTTTTGACAAGCACTCGCTGCGATTGGTCGTGTAAACCAAAAGCCTATCAATAAATAAGAACACATTCCCACGAGTTCCCAAAAAAAATAAATTTGTATCAAATTGGAGCTAGTAACCAATCCCAACATGGAAGTATTGAAAAAACTTATATAAACAAAAAATCTCAAATATCCTTCATCGTGAGACATATAACCATCACTATAAATAAGAACCAGGATTCCTACAGTAGTAATTAGTATTAACATAATAGAAGTAAGTGGGTCAATCAAGTATCCAAATTCTAAAGAAAAATCATTATTGACGGTCCAAGACCATAGATATTGATAGATCGAACTTCCATTTATTTGTTGAATAGACAGTTGAACTGAGAATACCATAGCTATACTTAAGAGTAAAACACTAGGAAAAGCCCATATGCGACGAAGATTTTTTGTTGCTGTCGGAATAAGAATAAGGCCAAATCCCATTGACATAATAACTGGAAGTGGGAGAAGAGGGATTACCCATGCATATTGATATGTATGTTCCATAAGAAAAGAAATTGCAATTTTTACTTCAATTTTTACTTCAATTTTTCTATAAAATTGTTTCCGATTCACCAAACCAATTCTTATCTCTTTCTGAAAGAATAAATAAAAAGAATAAGAAAAAATACTGAAATTCTTAATTTTTCCAAAATTTATCTCATTGAAATAATTAAAAATTAAGAATGGGTTTAGTTGGTTAAATTAAAAAAGTTAATAAAATAACTAGGTAACGAAGTTATTTTATTAACTAAATAAAGATATTTATAAAAATAAAAAAAAAAAAGTGGAATCATTTTACTTTCTATTCATAATTCATTTTTATATTTCTTTAAAACAAAGATGAAACAGCTCTCTTGTTCCATAATTAACTGATTGAGTGAATTCCAATGAAAACCTATGTTTATAAGAAATTATCGAATAGTCCTTACTTCATATAGAACTAAAATTCTAATGACTATAAATTACCTAAGTTTTAGAATGTCTTGTTTAAGAGACTCAGTATTTTTTGTTTTGATTGGAATTCCTTTCCTTTATGGAATACCATTCTGAACTTAATTAACTATTTTCATTTTCCCTTCTTTTTATCCCCCCGTCTTATCTTATATGGGGGATAGGCTTCCATACCATATATCTATATATGGAGTATACTTGATATATAAATAGATATAAATAGATTTAAATGAGAAACCCTTCTATATATTCTATATTATTAAAAAAAAAGTATAAAATATATAAAGAAAAAATGTTAAAAAATTCTTGTTGTCTTATCCGCATTAGACAAAATGAAGTAAAAAATAATTCAAAATTTAAGTATCTTTCAGTATCTAAGTATAAATACTAATAAAAAGAAGAAAGAAGGATTGATTTGCAGCAATAGATGTCTTTCACATACAACTAGAAAAAAGTAATTTCCTTTTTGAATGGCAGTTCCAAAAAAACGTACTTCAATGTCAAAAAAGCGTATTCGTAAAAATATTTGGAAGAAAAAGACTTATTTTTCCATAGTACAATCTTATTCTTTAGTAAAATCAAGATCATTTTCGAGCGGTAATGAGCATCCAAAACCAAAGGGTTTTTCTGGGCAACAAACAAATAATAAGATTTTGGAATAATATGAATTGACTTATCAAAAAAGAATTCCAATTATTTAATAATTTGGATTCTTCTTTGAATGTACTTTTATGTGTCGAATTACTCGGTACAATATTCTTAGAACAAAAAACCCCTCTTATCTTATATATACAAGAAAAAAAAAGTTTTGTTTGGTATACTGTGTGCTAAGTATTCTTTTCCTATCAATGAACTTTTCATAATTTTCCTAATAGAATCCTCATATTCTATTAGGAAAATTATGAAAAGTGGAGTATTCTTACAATAGGACTTACAACTTCCACCTATCTTCTCCAAAATCATAAGGTTAGTAAATCTTATTAATAAGAGCATAAAGACTTTCATTCTAGAAATTTTTAAAAAATCCAAAAAGCCTTTTCTATTTATCCATTTTATTTTAATTTCATCATTAAATAGAAACCCTTTTGGATTTTTTTCATTGTATTGAAAGAATTTTCAAAATGTAAAGGGGAAATTAATTAGAAAAAATTAGTTCTATAATTGCAAGTTAGAAAAAAGAAGTTCCAACTCTTTCAAGCAGTGTTTGTGTTTCTATTGGGCAAAGCAAGAGTTTATTGTAAAAAAAAAAAATGGAAACGATACTACCAAACGAAGTCTATTTTAATGAAAACTCTAATGTTCCTAAATTTTATGGACTTTCCCAATATCGACGATTCCCAAGATAATAGCTATTATTCTTTTAAGTTACCTATTATTTGAAGTTAGCCGCCATGGTGAAATTGGTAGACACGCTGCTCTTAGGAAGCAGTGCTCAAGCATCTCGGTTCGAATCCGAGTGGCGGCATTCTTGAAAAAGAATACAATAGATTAGAAATCAATTCGAAATTTACAATTTTGTAATGGGACCTTCCCCTTATGCTATTTGCAACTTTAGAACATATACTAACTCATATCTCTTTCTCAACGATTTCAATTGTGATTACGATTCATTTTATAACCTTATTAGTTCGTGAACTTGGAGGATTACGCGATTCGTCAGAAAAAGGAATGATAGTTACTTTTTTCTCTATAACAGGATTCTTAGTTTCTCGTTGGGCTTCCTCGGGACATTTTCCATTAAGTAATTTATATGAGTCATTGATCTTCCTTTCATGGGCCCTGTATATTCTTCATACCATTCCTAAAATACAGAACTCTAAAAATGATTTAAGCACAATAACTACGCCAAGTACTATTTTAACGCAAGGCTTTGCCACATCGGGTCTTTTAACTGAAATGCATCAATCCACGATACTAGTACCTGCTCTACAATCTCAGTGGTTAATGATGCATGTCAGTATGATGTTATTAAGCTATGCAACTCTTTTGTGCGGATCCTTATTATCTGCCGCTATTCTAATCATTAGATTTCGAAATAATTTCCATTTCTTTTCTAAAAAGAAAAAAAATGTTTTAAATAAAACATTTTTCTTTAGTGATATTAAATATTTTTATGCAAAAAGAAGTGCTTTAAAAAGAACCTCTGTCCCTTCATTTCCAAATTATTACAAATATCAATTAACGGAGCGTTTGGATTCTTGGAGTTATCGTGTCATTAGCCTAGGATTTACCCTTTTAACCGTAGGTATTCTTTGTGGAGCAGTATGGGCTAATGAGGCCTGGGGATCCTATTGGAATTGGGATCCTAAGGAAACTTGGGCATTTATTACTTGGACCATATTCGCAATTTATTTACATAGTAGAACAAATCCAAATTGGAAGGGTACGAATTCTGCACTTATAGCTTTGATAGGATTTCTTATAATTTGGATTTGTTATTTTGGTATAAATCTATTAGGAATAGGCTTACATAGTTATGGTTCGTTTACATTAACACCTAAATGATTACATAAAATAAAACCTTCATGAAATGAAGGTTTTTACTTTTATGTTTTATTTGAGAACCCCTTGAACGCCTTATCAAAGGGTTCTCAAAAATTCGAGATAGATCTAATTATACTTTTTTACTTATTTCTGCATTATATACTTTTTTACTTATTTCTGCATTAATAGAGCAGACGAGTAAAAAAAAGCAAACCTATTTAGGATAATAATTGGATAAGAGAGCCTCTACCCTGTCAACGGATAGGGAGAGAACAAAATCTGGATAAATACCAATTCCTATTACTGGTAAAAAGATACAGATTAAAATAAAGAGTTCTCGTGGTCCAGAATCCACAAAATTTGCGTTTGGAACATTAAATAGCTTGTATCCATAGAACATCTGGCGTAACATAGATAATAAATAAATAGGAGTTAATATCATTCCAATTGCCATTACAAAAGTAATTAGTGTTTTTGGCATTAACAGAAATTTTGGACTAGTAATTAGTCCAAAAAATACTACTAATTCTGCGACAAAACCACTCATTCCTGGTAAGGCAAGAGAAGCCATTGAAAAGCTACTAAACATGGTAAAAATTTTAGGCATTGGGATAGATATTCCCCCCAGTTCTTCGAGATAAACAAGACGCATTCTATCAGAAGCGGTTCCTGCCAAGAAAAAAAGTGTAGCACCAATAAATCCATGGGATAATATTTGTAAAATAGCTCCATTGAGTCCAATGTTGGTTATGGAACCAATTCCTATAATTATGAAACCCATGTGAGATACAGAGGAATAAGCTATTCTTTTTTTGAAATTTCGTTGACCAAGAGAAGTTGAAGCTGCATAGATTATTTGGATCGCTCCTATTATTACTAACCAGGGCGAAAATAGATAATGAGCATGAGGTAACAATTCCATGTTGATCCGAATCAATCCATATGCTCCCATCTTTAATAATATTCCCGCTAAAAGCATACATGTACTATAATGTGCTTCCCCATGGGTATCTGGTAACCACGTATGTAGGGGTATAATCGGCAATTTGACAGCATAAGCAATAAGGAAGCCAAAATATAAAAGTATTTCCAAGGTTGCAGGGTATGATTGATTAATTAATCTTTCCAAATCTAATCCTGGTTCGTTGGAACCATATAAGCCCATACCCAGAACTCCGATTAAGAAAAAAATGGAACCGCCTGCAGTATACAAAATAAACTTTGTAGCTGAATATAGACGCCTCTTCCCCCCCCACATGGATAAAAGTAAGTAAACAGGAATTAATTCTAACTCCCACATGATAAAAAAAAGTAAAAGGTCTCGCGAAGAAAATAATCCTATTTGACCACTATACATTGCGAGCATCAGGAAATAGAATAATCGCGAATTCCGTGTAATTGGCCAAGCTGCTAAAGTAGCTAAAGTAGTGATAAATCCTGTCAATAAAATAGATCCTAATGAAAGTCCATCGATTCCCAATCTCCAGTGGAAATCGAAGACATCTATCCATTTATAATCCTCCTTTAATTGGATTAAGGGATCCTCCAGTTGGAAATGATAACAGAACGCATAAGTCATTAGAAGGAATTCTAATAAACAAATAGATATAGTATACCACCTAACGACTTTGTTTCCCTTATGAGGTAAAAAGAAAATTAATGAACCTGCAAATATCGGCAAAACAACAAGTATTGTTAACCAAGGAAAATAACTCATGATAAAGTGATAAAGACAAGATACGTTTTGACCAGAAAAGCCCGTGCTCGATTATTTCGAGCACAGGCTTCTTCGGTAAAGAGGAATCAGACGATTCGAGTGAAGTTTTTTGTAACGTATCAATAAGATAGAGCCATGCTACGTGTTGTTTCAGGCCCTAAATAAACGCGGACACTTAAAAAATCTGTCGGGCAGGCAGATTCACATCTCTTACAACCCACACAATCTTCGGTTCTCGGCGCGGAAGCAATTTGCTTGGCTTTACATCCATCCCAGGGTATCATTTCTAATACATCTGTTGGACAAGCTCGTACACATTGAGTGCATCCTATACATGTATCGTAAATTTTTACGGAATGTGACATTGGATCTATAAATTTTTCTTTTCAACATAAAATTTTTCGATCTGGTAAAAATGAAATTAGTACTATAATGAGTCATATGTATTGTAGACACCAGACGAAGCAATGGTTTATCCAAACTTCAAAAAAAAAAATCTATTTTTTAATCTGTTTGTGAGAAAGCGTGAAGAGAGCCAAGAGACTTTAATTTTGGATTTCAACAATAAATAAGAAATAAGAAAGAATTTTACGAATTGTACAGACGAATTCGAATTAGCCAATAAATTGGCTATCGTCTTTTCAATATAAATTATTGCAATATTCAAATTGCAATATCAATGAATTACAAATACAAAAATTCATTTAAGTGAAAAAGAATACTATGCAATAATCTACTAAAAAAAATGGATATTCTCAAATAATACTAAGAAAATAGTATTGATTTCTATTTATTTTAATATGTGCGCCTTTGTTTAGAGGATTCTATGTCTAATTATTCAAAAGTCTAATTATTCAATAAATTAGATTGATTGATACGAGTGGATTTCCTATTACGATGGATGGAAGAAAGAATGGATAGTCCAATAGCGGCTTCAGCAGCTGCAAGGGCTATAACAAAAATTGCGAAAATATCTCCTTTTAATTGGCGACTATCAAATAGATCAGAAAATGTTACGAGATTTAGATTAATTGAATTCAGTATAAGTTCAAGACATATTAGAGCTCTAACCATGTTTCGGCTTGTGATCAATCCATAGATACCAATCGAAAATAAATAGACACTCAAAAAAAGTACATGCTCAAACATCATTAACTAACTCCTTATCAATCTCGATTCATTTCAATATGAGGGCAAGAATTGAACCGATTCAATTAATTACAATAGAACAATTACACAACAAAAGAAAAAAAAAAAAAAAAAAAAGGAGGTATTTGTTGGCAGTAGATGGATTTTACTAAATCAAAATTGTGATTCTTTAGTTATTTATTTTAGATTTGCAATTCTTATAATTTGTACTTTTTCTAAGTTTTCTTATTGCCGAGCCATAGTAATTGCACCTATTAAAGAAACTAGAAGAATTATGGAAATGAGTTCAAACGGAAGATAAAAATCGGTTGCTAAATGAATTCCAATTTGTTGAACATTATTTATGAGACCCTGTTCTACTATTTGGTTTGATCTTGTAGTCCAAAGAATTCCATACCACGACGTATCTGGGATAGTAGTCATTAGTGAAAAAACAATAGTTATACAAACGAGTGAAGTGAACCCATCTCCAATAGTCCAATAATTCTTATCTTTAGACCATTCTGAGCCATTTACGAACATTACAGCGAATATGATCAAGACATTTATGGCTCCCACATAAATAAGAAGTTGTGCGACAGCTACAAAGTAGGAATTTAATAAAAAATAGAATAAGGATATACAAACAAGAACTAATCCCAGCGAAAAGGCAGAATAAATGGGGTTGGTAAGTAATACTACTCCTAGACCCCCTAGTAGAAGAACAAATCCCCCAAATAGCATAAGAATCTCATGTATTGGTCCAGGTAAATCCATTATGGATAAAAAGAAATTAATAGTATAAAATTTTTCATGAACTGACTAAAACTAAAGGATTCAAGGAAGGAAAAAAGGATTAGGGTATTTTTTTGTGTATAAACTTATAGTTATAAATTATATTATATCACGAAAATCTAGTCTGATTTAAAATAAGAAATAATTTCCAATAAGCAGTAGTTTTTCGTTTTTCTTTATAGTTTAATTTTAAAGTTTAATAAAGAATTATTAGATTTTTATAACAGAAAGACAAAATCAAAGTTTAGTAATCAGTAATCGTTCTTGAATTCGAAGATTTTTCTTTGTTTATTTTACTTTCAGACGAATTCCTAATTGTTTGAATTGTGTAATCTCCCATTATGGAGATTGGTAACCGACTTAAAGCAATTTGATTGTAATTCAATTCATGACGATCATAGGTAGAAAGTTCATATTCTTCAGTCATTGATAAACAGCTTGTTGGACAGTACTCAACACAATTGCCACAAAATATACAAACTCCGAAATCAATACTATAATTAAGCAATTGTTTTCTTTTAATATCCTTTTCAAATCTCCAATCCACAACGGGTAAATCTATCGGACATACGCGAACACATACTTCACAAGCAATACATTTATCAAATTCAAAGTGGATTCGCCCTCGGAAACGCTCTGGTGTAATTGATTTTTCATAAGGGTAGTGAATCGTTATAGGTAAACGATTTGTGTGGGATAAGGTAGTTATGAAACTTTGACCTATGTACCTTGTAGCACGTATTGTTTGTTGACCATAACTCATGAACCCAGTTACCATAGGGAACATATTCATTCTAAATATCTATGAAAAAGATATGTTTCTTTCTCTTGTTTGAGAGAGCTTTTGTGTTGAAAATATTCTTACTATTATTGTATTATCTTATTTATAGTGAAACAAGTTGAGAAGAGGTTGTTAATAAGAGATTGCCCAGGGAAATAGGTAAAAGAAATTTCCATCCAAGATTTAATAACTGATCCATTCTCATCCTCGGTAAAGTCCATCTTATTGTGATAGAAATGAAGAGAAATAAATAAGCTTTAGTTAATGTAATAAATATACCCATTGTCATTTCCAAAATTCCAACTGCTTTATTCATTTGGAAAAAATCAAAAAAGGATATATAGGGAATAGATAAATTCCACCCGCCCAAGTAGAGAACTGTTACAAATAAAGAAGAAACTAATAAATTTAGGTAAGAAACAAGATAAAATAAACCATATTTGATACCGGAATATTCAGTTTGGTAACCTGCTACTAATTCTTCCTCCGCTTCTGGTAAATCAAAGGGTAATCTTTCACATTCTGCCAAAGAAGAAATTAAAAAAACCAGAAAACCTATAGGCTGACGCCAAATATTCCATCCAAAAAAACCGTATTTTGACTGTGCTTCAACTATATCAACTGTACTTGAACTGTTAGATAATCATAGTCGGTGATAACATCACAGTTCCCACCGCTATTTCAAAACCGTACATGAAACCTTAGCTTCATACGGCTTCTCTATGATCAGAAAAAGGAAAGGACTGTTTTGTTCCTAGCCCCGGGGGCGTAGATAGAATTAGATAAAATAAAATAGATTTGAAAGTCCTAAATTAGACCAAAGGAATTCCGTCTGCTAGAATAAGAAAAAGCGCTTCCGAATTGATCTCATCCTTTATAATATAATGAAAATTTTTCTTTGTTCAGTAATAACTTAATCTTGGAATAAAACACTTGTTACTTGTTATAGGAATTCAATTAATAAATGGAAAGAGTTGGGTATTAGTTCATGAGCAATTCTGCATGAATATGGATAGAGGAAGGAAATAATGAAAATTTTTTCTAGTGCACTCCATATCTTTTTTACTATTCTTCTTTCCCCAGGGAGGGGGTATTTAAAAAGAAAAAATGGATAAAGGGTTAATTCGTTCTTGATAGCCATTTCCTTAACAAGTGAATGGGAACATACTCTGGATCGGAATCCGAAGAAAGTACTACTTGATAATTTCTACAAATTGCAAGTCCTTATTATGATTCCTTTTATGGGCAAAAATCTCTAATGTTTTAGATTTTCCATTACTAATCCTTTATGTACTTTAGTGTTCCTAACCCTTCACTAACTTTTGGTGGATTCTTCTTATGGATTATTAAGTTATAGTAATAACTAGGAGTATTCTAGTAATGGAATTCCATATCGTGAATCCTTTATTCTTGGCCGCTTCAAGATATGATGACTAATTAAAAAATATCAACCTTGGGATAAAGAGTTTACACTGCTTATGTTTACTTCCACTTTTTTCTTGTACGTAGGAAATGAGATTTTTTCTTTTTACTACAAATTTATAAGCTGTTTTGTTTCACTCATATAGCTATCTAGTTTAACTTACCAACCCAAATACTAAATAAGAAAAGGAATATAAATAGTTAATGGATTTTATAGGAAAAAGATCTATTTTAACGAATCACACGTAGAGATATTGCTAGCACACAAAAAGTTAATGGTATTTCATAACTAATGGATTGAGCAGCAGCTCGTAGACCGCCTGAAAAAGAATATTTATTATTTGAGCTATATCCTGCCATAAGAAGACCAATAGGAGCTATACTTGAAATGGCAATCCATAAAAAAACACCAATACTAAGATCGGCTAAAACAAAATGATATCCCAAAGGGATAACTAAAAAACTTAATAAAACTGATATGACTGCTATAGAGGGTCCAATGCTAAATAAAGAAATATCTCCTCGGGATGGCAGAATATCTTCTTTAAAAAGTAGCTTAGTCCCATCTGCTATAGCTTGAAGCAGGCCCAGGGGGCCAGCATATTCAGGACCAATACGTTGTTGTATCGACGCAGATATTTCTCTTTCTAACCACACAATTACGAGTACCTCTATTGTTATTCCCAAAAGGAGGGTCAAAATGGGTAGAATCGATATCAGTCCATAGACTTCTTTTAATAATTCCAATTTCGAAAAAGAATTGATAGTTTCTACCTCTACCCTATCTATTATCATTTCAACGATCAACTTCCCCCATAATGATATCTATACTACCTAATATCGTCATGATATCAGCCAATTTCATTTTTTTAACTAGCTGAGGAAGAATTTGCAAATTAATAAACCCGGGTGGACGGATTTTCCATCTCCAGGGGAAAAGGCTATCATCTCCTACTAGATAAATCCCTAATTCACCTTTTGGGGCTTCTACTCTTACATAAAGCTCTTGTCTTGACAATTCAAAATTGGGCGAAGGTTTTTTACCAAGAAATTTATACTCAAAATCATTCCATTCAGAATTATTTTCTTTCTTAAAGCGTCGGACTTCTAAATTTTCATAAGGTCCTCCAGGAATTTTTTCTACAGCTTGTTGAATTATTTTGATGGATTCCCTCATTTCACCAATTCGTACTAAATAGCGAGCTAACGAATCCCCTTCTTTTTGCCATTGGACTTTCCAATCAAATTGGTTGTAAGACTCATAAGGATCTACTTTACGAAGATCCCATTGTATTCCAGAAGCTCGTAACATCGGTCCCGATAAGCCCCAATTTACTGCTTCTTCTCCGCTAATAAAACCTACTCCTTCAACTCGCTCTAAAAAAATTGGATTCTGTGTAATAAGTTGTTGATATTCAACAACTCCGCGTAAAAAATAATCACAGAAATCTAAACATTTATCGATCCATCCATAAGGTAGATCGGCGGCTACTCCTCCGATGCGAAAGTAATTGTGCATCATTCGCATACCTGTAGCAGCTTCAAATAGATCATATATTAATTCTCTCTCTCTAAAAATATAGAAAAAAGGAGTCTGTGCGCCGAGATCCGCCATAAAAGGTCCAAGCCATAGCAAGTGAGAAGCTATCCGGCTTAATTCTAACATAATTACCCTAATATAGCTGGCTCTTTGTGGTATTTGAATATTCTCCAAGAATTCTGGTGCATTTACTGTTATTGCTTCTGTAAACATAGTAGCTAAATAATCCCACCTTGTTACATAAGGTAAGTATTGTATAATAGTTCGGTTTTCCGCGATTTTTTCCATTCCTCTGTGTAAATACCCTAATATGGGTTCACAATCAATAACATCCTCACCATCGAGAGTAACGATCAGTCGAAGAACACCATGCATTGATGGGTGTTGAGGGCCCATATTGACTATCATGAGATCTTTTCTTGTAAGCGGTAGACTCATATCCTTTCTTCCTTAATTCATTATTCCATGAAAATGGATTATTCCATGAATTCCTCAAAGCGAGGCTCATCAAAATGAAAAATCTAAGACTACTATAAGACTACTAAAAAAATAATAAAACAAGAAAAAAATTTGAACGATTAAATTACTGCTCCCGAATATTCAACTGACCGATTAATTTCTTATAACGTACTCTATTTTTCTTTGCCAAATAAGCCAGCAAACGTCGACGTTTTCCCAAAAGTCTTCGTAGACCTCTTTCCGATGAAAAATCTTTTTTGTGTAATTCCAAATGTGAAGCAAGTCTCCGTATCTTATTGGTGAAACTGAATACTTGAAATTCAACAGAACCCCTGTTTTCTTCTTTTTCTTCTTTAACCATAAATCCAAAAATTTTTCTACCTCCTTTCTTTTTCATGTATTTTTCTGATCAGGAAAAATACAAAATTATGTCAGTTATTTTGAAGTTATTCTAATCTCGTACACACACAAATTTGCAATTATTCATCTACTACTGGAATTTGGATTTATTTTATCGATGCAAATTGGATTTGGATAGAAGGGTACATTCTTTCTAATATTTTAGATAGAAGAAATGTTTCTTCTATCTAAAATATTAGAAAGAATTTTGCTGATTTATTTATTGCTATATGCAATTTATGGAATTGATACACCATTTAATTGATATCATTTAGCAAAATGAAACACAGCATATGCATCCATCTTTTGGCTCGAGAATTTCACGGGATAGAGATATGGTATAAGAAATAGACTATTAAGTAACTCTAAATGAATTGTGGATACATCTGTATCCTTAACATACTGAAACGATTGTCATTATTCGTATCAAACCAATAGCGATTCATACAAGCTAAATCTTCTAATCAATGGTGGGCCAATAATGAATTTTTTTGCATATGTATTAAGACGCTTGGCCTGATTTCGAAATTGTCCAGAGTTTTATATGTTGTTTTCATTGCAAAATGATGGGTCTCCTTCCATAACTTTCCAATTACGAGTACGAGAATTGAAAGACATGAAAATTCTCAATTCTCTACGGCGTCTAGTAGATAGAAACAAGAAAATCAGAAGAATCTTTCTCTCTATTCACTATCATTCCGCGTCTTCGACTTCTATTAGTTTCTTTTCTTCTTTAATGCAATAGCTATAGTTTG
>NW_028259864.1:0-30369 GCF_056163025.1 Triticum urartu | reverse complement strand
ACTTTTTTTCATCGGTTCCAGGGGAAGACCAAAGATCTTGCGCGGCAGGTCCGCCAGAAAAACTCAAAAGAGAAAGAAGTCTCGTTAATCTCTTCATGCTCGTTCCAAGTTCGAAGTACCTTTTGGCCAAAGAAAAACCCGCTTCCTGACACGATTGCCTCTTTATCTTTATATAGATAGATTCTATGGGGTTATTACTTAGTAAGTCTATTTTGTACAAGAGCCCCTCCTATCTGATAGAAAAGGGTCCATGATCCCGAGCCGATCTTACCTTGGCTCGCAAACCCCAAGTTTGTCTATGAAGAGCTAATCTAATTGTATTTTTTTCTAGAATGGATTTCTTATGTGGAATACTAATGGATAGGGCTTCGTTGCTAAGTGCTACAAGATCTAGTGCACTGGAACTCGTGGTTATGGACCCGAATCCTTTAGTATGGAACATTGTCTTTTCCAAGTAAAAACCCCTAGTATATGAAAGAATGAAAAGGTGCTTTCGTTCTTGTGGAATAAGAAGCCCTCGTACCTTAATGAAAGGAAAATCGTAATTTTTCGTTAGGTATTTGACCAAATAGGATCGTCCAGTTCCTACAGAACCTATCACTAAAATACCCGATAGGGCTAAGCGGGAACGAAAAGGGTTTTCCATGAGATGGTAAATGAAAACGATTAGTCCCACACGAGGTTTGGGAATAAGTGATTGTCTGATAATGAGCAAGGAATATACGTCTTTCTGCTAAAGAGGATCTATTAAACTCATAATTCATTAGATCCTTGTTATCAATGCCAACTAGGTATCATAAGTAAATGGATCCCGGTTGTTCAATCCTTTGATAACCAAGGTCATTCTTTGCTAAAGAGAAATGATCACTATGAGTCAGACTCAATAGAATTGGATCCATTCCAAATAGCGAGAATTAGGATTCTTGATCCCTCTCAATCTCTCTTTCAATTCGAGGATCCAGAGAGGTGTTTTCATAGTCATCTCCGAATATTTGCCATCTCGAATATTTTCGATTTCATTTTTCTATGATATGTCTTTCTATATGAAAATTGGTTATTTACGATGTACGATGATCCCTGTTAAGCATCCATGGCTGAATGGTTAAAGCGCCCAACTCATAATTGGTAAATTTGCGGGTTCAATTCCTGCTGGATGCACACGAACGGGAACATTCCATAAGTCTATTGGAACTGGCTCTCTATCCATGGAATCTCATCCATCATCCATACATAACGAATTGGTATGGTATATTCATACCATAACATAAGAACAATAAGAACTCGAATTCTTATCGATACTGGAACTCAGAGCATAGGAGGGAAAGTCGATTTATGGATGGAATCAAATACGCAGTATTTACAGAAAAAAGTCTTCGTTTATTGGGAAAGAATCAATATACTTTTAATGTCGAATCGGGATTCACTAAGACAGAAATAAAGCATTGGGTCGAACTCTTCTTTGGTGTTAAGGTGGTAGCTGTGAATAGCCATCGACTACCTGGAAAAGGTAGAAGAATAGGACCTATTCTGGGCCATACAATGCATTACAGACGTATGATCATTACCCTTCAACCGGGTTATTCTATTCCACTTCTAGATAGAGAAAAAAACTAAAGAGAATACTTAATAATACGGCGAAACATTTATACAAAACACCTATCCCGAGCACACGCAAGGGAACCGTAGACAGGCAAGTGAAATCCAATCCACGAAATAATTTGATCCATGGACGGCACCGTTGTGGTAAAGGTCGTAATTCCAGAGGAATCATTACCGCAAGGCATAGAGGGGGAGGTCATAAGCGCCTATACCGTAAAATAGATTTTCGACGGAATCAAAAAGACATATCTGGTAGAATCGTAACCATAGAATACGACCCTAATCGAAATGCATACATTTGTCTCATACACTATGGGGATGGTGAGAAGAGATATATTTTACATCCCAGAGGGGCTATAATTGGAGATACTATTGTTTCTGGTACAAAAGTTCCTATATCAATGGGAAATGCCCTACCTTTGAGTGCGGTTTGAACTATTGATTTACGTAATTGGAAGTAACCAATTAGGTTTACGACGAAACCTAGAAATCGATCACTGATCCAATTTGACTACCTCTACGGGATAGACCTCAACAGAAAACTGTTGAGTAACGGCAGCAAGTGATTGAGTTCAGTAGTTCCTCATAGAAAATTATTGGCTCTAGAGATATGGTAATATGGAGAAGACAAAATTGTTTGAAGCACGCACAGAACCGGAAGCGCCCCTTGTTTCAAAGAGAGGAGGACGGGTTATTCACATTTAATTTGATGGTCAGAGGCAAATTGAAAGCTAAGCAGTGGTAATTAAGACCCCCGGGGGAAAATAGGGATGTCTCCTACGTTACCCATAATATGTGGAAGTATCGACGTAATTTCATAGAGTCATTCGATCTGAATGCTACATGAAGAACATAAGCCAGATGACGGAACGCAGAGACCTAGGATGTAGAAGATCATAACATGAGCGATTCGGCAGATTTGGATTCCTTTCCTATATATCCACTCATGTGGTACTTCATCATATGATTCATATAAGATCCATCTGTCTAGAGATCGTCATATACATCTAGAAAGCCGTATGCTTTGGAAGAAGCTTGTACAGTTTGGGAAGGGGTTTTTGAGAGAAAAGAAGAATCTACTTCAACCGATATGCCCTTAGGCACGGCCATGCATAACATAGAAATCACACGTGGAAGGGGTGGGCAATTAGCTAGAGCAGCAGGTGCTGTAGCGAAACTCATTGCAAAAGAGGGTAAATCGGCCACTTTAAGATTACCATCTGGGGAGGTCCGTTTAGTATCCCAAAACTGCTTAGCAACAGTCGGACAAGTGGGTAATGTTGGGGTGAACCAAAAAAGTTTGGGTAGAGCCGGATCTAAGTGTTGGCTAGGTAAACGCCCCGTAGTAAGAGGGGTAGTTATGAACCCTGTGGACCACCCCCATGGGGGCGGTGAAGGGAAAGCTCCCATTGGTAGAAAAAAACCCACAACCCCTTGGGGTTATCCTGCGCTTGGAAGAAGAACTAGGAAAAGGAAAAAATATAGCGATAGTTTTATTCTTCGTCGCCGTAAGTAAATACGTAACTAGGAATATGGAAAATTGCATTTTTGGAATTTGCAATAATGCGATGGGCGAACGACGGGAATTGAACCCGCGCATGGTGGATTCACAATCCACTGCCTTGATCCACTTGGCTACATCCGCCCCTTATCCAGCTAAAGGATTTTTTTCTTTTTTCCATTGATCATTATTCTATTTATTCTGACCTCCGTACTTCGATCGAGATATTGGACATAGAATGCCACTCTTTAAAAAGGAAAAAAGGAGTAATCAGCTGTGACACGAAAAAAAACGAATCCTTTTGTAGCTCATCATTTATTGGCAAAGATAGAAAAGGTCAATATGAAGGAGGAGAAAGAAACAATAGTAACGTGGTCCCGGGCATCTAGCATTCTACCCACAATGGTTGGCCATACAATCGCGATTCATAATGGAAAGGAACATATACCTATTTACATAACAAATCCTATGGTAGGTCGCAAATTGGGGGAATTCGTGCCTACTCGGCATTTCACGAGTTATGAAAATGCAAGAAAGGATACTAAATCTCGTCGTTAACTGAATTCTGAATAGAAAGATTAAGAAGAAAAAAAGATTCAAAATAAAGACAGAAATACCCAATATCTTGCTAGAACAAGATATTGGGTATTTCTGTCTTCAAAAATTCTTATATGTTAGCAGAAAAACCTTATCCATTAATAGATGGAACTTCAACAGCAGCTAAGTCTAGAGGGAAGTTGTGAGCATTACGTTCGTGCATTACTTCCATACCAAGGTTAGCACGGTTGATGATATCAGCCCAAGTATTAATAACGCGACCTTGACTATCAACTACAGATTGGTTGAAATTGAAACCATTTAGGTTGAAAGCCATAGTACTAATACCTAAAGCAGTGAACCAGATTCCTACTACAGGCCAAGCAGCCAAGAAGAAGTGTAAAGAACGAGAGTTGTTGAAACTAGCATATTGGAAGATTAATCGGCCAAAATAACCATGAGCAGCCACAATATTATAAGTTTCTTCCTCTTGACCAAATTTGTAACCCTCATTAGCGGATTCATTTTCAGTAGTTTCCCTGATCAAACTAGAGGTTACCAAGGAACCATGCATAGCACTGAATAGGGAACCGCCGAATACACCAGCTACACCTAACATGTGGAATGGATGCATAAGGATGTTGTGCTCTGCCTGGAATACAATCATAAAGTTGAAAGTACCAGAGATTCCTAAAGGCATACCATCAGAAAAGCTTCCTTGACCAATAGGGTAAATCAAGAAAACAGCAGTAGCAGCTGCAACAGGAGCTGAATATGCAACAGCAATCCAAGGACGCATACCCAGACGGAAACTAAGTTCCCACTCACGACCCATATAACAAGCTACACCAAGTAAGAAGTGTAGAACAATTAGCTCATAAGGACCACCATTGTATAACCACTCATCAACAGATGCAGCTTCCCAAATTGGGTAAAAGTGCAATCCGATCGCCGCAGAAGTAGGGATAATAGCACCAGAGATAATATTGTTTCCATAAAGTAAAGAACCAGAAACAGGCTCACGAATACCATCAATATCTACTGGAGGGGCAGCGATGAAGGCGATAATAAATACAGAAGTTGCGGTCAATAAGGTAGGGATCATCAAAACACCGAACCATCCGATGTAAAGACGATTTTCAGTGCTAGTTATCCAGTTGCAGAAGCGACCCCACAGGCTTGTACTTTCGCGTCTCTCTAAAATTGCAGTCATGGTAAGATCTTGGTTTATTCAAATTGCAAGGACTCCCAAGCACACGTATTAACTAGAATATAGATAATAGAAGGCTTGTTATTTAACAGTATAACATAGACTATATACCAATGTCAACCAAGTCAGCCCAAAGATTAGCTATCCATATAACTAAATTAACCAAACCAATAATTTTGTATTTGTAAATGAAGTGAGTCAAAGTGAAAAACTTTGATGGGTCTTTTCTATATGGGTTGCCCGGGACTCGAACCCGGAACTAGTCGGATGGAGTAGATAATTCTTCCTTGTTACAATAGAGAAAAATCCCTCCCCAAATCGTGCTTGCATTTTTCATTGCACACGACTTTCCCTATGTAGAAATAGCCAATTTCTATTCCAAAGAGGAAGTTCTACTAATTTTTTTAATTAGTAAGTTGATTCACCTACTCTTTATTATAATAAAAAGAACATTTCAGAATGAAAAATAGAAAAGTTTTTTCTTGATCATTTATCAACCCTTTCCTGTTTCTTAATTTCGTCTAATGATTAATTAAGAGGGTTGACCAGGTCATTGATACGTATAATATCCAAATACCAAATACGCTCAGTGTGTGATCCACAGAAAGAAAAAAGAGTTGTTTTGGTGAACATCAAAGAAAAAACTTGCTCTTCTTCCATAAAAAATTCTTCTAAAAATGCCGAACCCAATCGTTGCATAAAAGTTCGTACCGTGCTTTTATGTTTACGAGCTAAAGTTCTAGCACATGAAAGTCGAAGTATATACTTTAGTCGATACAAAGTCCGTTTTTTCGAAGATCCACTATGATAATGAAAAAGATTTCTACATATCCGACCAAATCGATCAAGAATATCCCAATCTGATAAATCTGTCCAAATGGGTTTACTAATAGGATGCCCCGATCCAGTACAAAATTGAGCTTTTGATAAGTATCCTATGAGGAGAGTAGCGGGGACTATGGTATCGAATTTTTTCATTCGAGTATCTATTAGAAATGAATTCTCCAGCATTTGATTCCTTACTAACAAAGAACTTTTTTGTACACTTGAAAGGTACCCCATAAAATCGAAGCAAGAGTTTGCTAATTGGTTTATATGGATTCTTCGCGGCTGAGTCCAAAAACAGAAATAATATTGCCAGAAATTGATAAGGTAGCATTTCCATTTCTTCTTCAAAAAAAAAGTGCCTTTTGATGCAAGAATTGCCTTTCCTTGATATCGAACATAATGCATAAGAGGATCCATAAAGAACCATAGGGTTTTCCGAGAAAAACCAGGGTACATTATCCCAAAATGTTCCATCTTCCTAGAAAAGTGGATTCGTTCCAGAAAAGTTCCAGAAGATGCTAATGGTAAGCAAGAAGATTGTTTACGAAGAAACAACAAAAAAAATTCATATTCTGATACATAAGAGTTATATAGGAATTGAAATAGTCTTTTATTTTCTTTTTGAAAAAAAAAAATGGATTTCATTGAAGTAATAAAACTATTCCAATTCGAATAATAGTTGAGAAAGAATCGCAATAAATGCAAAGATGGAACATCTTGGATACGGTATTGAAGGAGTTGAACCAGGATTTCCAAATGGATAGGATAGGGTATTTCTATATGTGATAGATAATCCAAATGCAAAAATTTGTCTTCTAAAAAGGGAAATATTGAATGAATAGAGCGTAAATTCTGAAACTTTGGTATTTCTTTTTCTTTCAGACAAAAAAATTCCCGTAGCGAGAATGGGATTTCCACAACGATCGCAAACCCTTCAGATAGAATCTGAGAATAAAACTCAGAATAAAAATAATTTTTGTAATCCAATAATCGATCTTGGTTAGGATGATTAACCGAGTTATCCAAAAAATTCTGCTGATACATTCGAATAATTAAACGTTTCACAAGTAGTGAACTAAATTTCTTGTTATTACAACTAACAACTATTTCCACAGGTTCAGAACCATTTAATCCATAATGGTGGGCAAATGCATAAATATATTCCTGAAAGAGAAGTGGGTAGACAAAGTATTGTTGACGAGATTTATGTTTTTCTGAATACCCTTCGAATTTTTCCATTTGTATTTCTACTTGAATCAGAGAGAAGAAGCATTTCTCGGTTTATCGAATGATGATACATAGTGCAATATGGTCAGAACAGGGTGTTGCATTTTTAATACAAACCCTGGAAAGAAAGGGAGTCTAATCCACAGATCTTTTTCTGCTCCTTTTCTACCCAATTAGTTTATGTTTGTTCTAATTAAAAAAAAAGAACAGAACAAGTTTTTTATTTTTGCAGGCCAATCGCTCTTTTGACTTTGGAATACAGCCTCTTTATCAATATACTGCTTCTTTTACACATTCAATCCATAACATCCCTTATTCAATCCATAATCAAGAATAATTAGGATTTCTAAAAAAAAAAAGAAAAAATAAAGGGTCCACTCATAGGAAAACCCAACCTTTCCCCGCATCCGGCACTAATCTATTTTTAACGTCTAATTAGAGCGGGGAATCATTCCAATTAGGAAGTTCAGCTCGTTGCTTTTTATTTTACCAGAATTGGAGCCAGGCTCTATCCATTTATTCATTAGACCCAGAAAATCGTAATTTTGGATTCCATTCAAAAAAGATTGATTTTATTACGACATGCTATTTTTTCCATTCATTACCTTTGAGGATCAGTCGTGGTCTTCTAGACTCTACCAAGAGTCTGGACGAATTTGTTGTTTCATCCAAATGTGTAAAAGATCATAGTCGCACTTAAAAGCCGAGTACTCTACCATTGAGTTAGCAACCCAGATAAAAAAAGGATCTTAGATACGATCGAAATCCAAAAATCAATGGAATTACACCGCGCGCTTCTGTCAAAACATTGAACTAGCAAGACATCAAAAGATTTTTTTTATCGACCATGAAAAACACTCAAATGCCAAAACGAACAGGTCCGGTGAAATTCCACTAAAGTAAAGTTAAAAAAAGAGCGACCCTAATCACGATGGCCAAATTCTCCTTATTTTTAGCGATTTTTATTAACAAAAAATATATATTATAAAAAATATATATTATATTGTATGAGAATACATGCAAGAGGAACACCCTTATCATTTGAGCGAAGTGTAGGCGGAAAAATTGAATATGGAGTGAGGATAAAGAGACCCATCTATCTACAAATTCTATTTGTTCAATAGACCTTTGTCAATGGAAATACAATGGTAAGAAAACAAATTAGATAGAAAAAGTAAATAAAATAGGGGCTTATGTTGGATTGGCACGATATAATATAAATCCAAATAGGATTAAAAAAGAGGTAAATTGTGTCTAAATAATTAGACAACTAGGAATACTAATAATCTTCTCCTATCCTATTTTTTGATTCATTTAGTTCTTCAATTAACTCAAAGTTCTTTCTTTTTCTTTAAAGAATTCTGCCTTCCTTAAAATATCATAAACAGTTCTTGTTGGTTGAGCACCCTTTTCAAGGAAATAGAGAATAGCTGGAACATTTAAACAAGTTTGATTCTTTATCGGATCATAAAAACCTACTTTTTGAAGATCTCTTCCTTCTCTTCGAGATCGAACATCAATTGCAACGATTCGATAGACAGCTTATTGGGATAGATGTAGATAAACAACGCCCCCCCCTAGAAACGTATATGAGGTTTTCTCCTCATACGGCTCGAGAAAATGATTCGAATTTCTGTCGATAATAATAGAAATTAGACTATGACGTGCATTAATTTCCTTACAGAAAAAACAAATTTCATTTATACTCATGACTCAAGTGGGCTAATTTTGCCTGACAAACTTCGAAGGCAAAATCCTTCCAAAATTTTTGAGTCGTCTTTAAACTCTTTTCTTTGTCTCATTTCGAACGAATTGACTTTTATTCCTTATTCTAATCCAACTCTGTTGTTGAGACAATTGAAAATTGTGTTTACTTGTTCTGGAATCCTTTATCTTTGATTTGTGAAATCCTTGGGTTTAGACATTACTTCGGGAATTCCTATTTTTTTCTTTCAAAAGAGTAGCAACATACCCTTTTTTCTTATTTCCTTCGATAAAGCATTTATCTCTTCTATAGAAATCTAATAAGAGGGATTGATTCTGATATACTTTTATTGGACTTTCTTCTTATTTTAACCTTTCGATTTATTTCTATATTAAGGATAGACTGACAAAGTTGGCCTAATTTATTAGTTTTCACTAACCCTAGATTCTTTCCCTTGATAAAAAAAATTCTGTCCTCTCGAGCTCCATCGTGTACTATGTTACTTAAACCCAGCGCAAATTTGGTTCGGAACGAATAGAACAGGCTATGTCGAGCCAAGAGCATTTTCATTACTATGGAAAATGATGGATAGCAAAATCCACAATCGATCATGTCCTTCAAGTCGCACGTTGCTTTCTACCACATCGTTTTAAACGAAGTTTTACCATAACAAACATTCCTCTTTTCATTGCAAAGTGGTATAGAGAATTGATCCAATATGGATGGAATCATGAATAGTCATTGGTTTAGTTTTTTTATACTAATTAAAACTTGCTATCTATGGAGCAATATGGATAAAAGAAAGTAAGTATTTATCCGGGAAGCCTCCGCCAAGATCCAATTTATTTAAACCCATATTAAAATTCTATCATATGAATGAAACATAGTTTGAAAAAGACGACTAAACAAGTTTGCTTAAAACTTATTTATTCTTAAATTTCCACCCTCAACGGATGGCTCGAGATGATCAATCTTGAAGTGAGAAAAGAAGGATTGACTCTTCCTCAATAAATAAACTATCAACCTCCAAAAAAGTTTAATTAATTTAATTACTAGAATTAGAATTCTAGTAGTAATATATTTTTTCAGTACCAAAAACAATTAACTATAATAACTAAATAAACTATTCCAATGAAAAGATTGAAAGTTTTTGGTAGTTATAGAATTCTCGTACTTCTTCAACTCGAATACCAAAAGGAAGAAAAAAATATGACTAAGTGATTTTATAGTAGAGGCATATCCTGAATGTGCTTGATAGATCCCATTTTTTCATGAAAATAAAGATAGTCAATTTGACTGGACTTAAGACTTTATTATGTTTTCTGAGAAAGAATAAGATATCATTATTCTCTTTAATAAACTTTTGTCTCGTACGGAATACTATATGATTTCACCGTTTGTTTCATCAGAAACAATCTGGGACGGAAGGATTCGAACCTCCGAGTAACGGGACCAAAACCCGCTGCCTTACCACTTGGCCACGCCCCATTTCGGGTTTTATGCGACACTAATAAACACTAGTATGTTTATTTGTTATTCGTCAATACCATTTCAATTACATAAAAAAGGAGGGATATTCTCTTGCTAGTATTCTACACATGCGGATAATATAGAATCAAAAAAATGCATTGATCATTACATGGAATTCTATTAAGATATTATATGAAAGTCGAATTTATTCCACTCTCATTTGAGAGTGCGAATACAAGGAGGTATTTTGTGTTTGGGAAAGTCCGAAGAAAAAAGATTTTGAATCTGCCTTTTCCTTCTTTCCCTTAAAAAAATAACTCAAGAAAAATCCAATTATTTACTCTACAAGAATGAAATGCTTGTTATGCCTAATATACTTAGTTTAACCTGTATCTGTTTTAATTCTGTTCTTTATCCTACTAGTTTTTTCTTTGCCAAATTACCCGAAGCTTATGCTATTTTCAATCCAATCGTGGATATTATGCCTGTTATACCTCTATTCTTTTTTCTATTAGCCTTTGTTTGGCAAGCTGCTGTAAGTTTTCGATGAAATCTTTAGTACTCTGTATGCCAAATTGAATGATGTGTTCATTCCAAAAAAATTTTAAAATGGGTAAAAGCCGAGAAGTTTTATATTTTTATATTATGAACCTTCGATTCTAAAATTTAAATTCTTCTACATTGAATGGGTAGCTACAGCAATAAATTTGGATCAGCCTTTCTACTCCCCTGCACCTAGGTTGAGCAGGTACCTAAAGGTACCTACACAATACCTAACCACCTAACCCTATTTTTGCTATTGATAAGAGTGCTTATTATAAAAGAATTCTTGCAATTTTTTTCAAGAATTCTTTTTTGCATTTTTAGGTATAAAAAAAAACCATCCTAGTGGATCCGTGTGGTAAGGAAAAACTGGTAATCTATTCCTTAAAAAAAAATCTTGGAGATTATGTAATGCTTACTCTCAAACTTTTTGTTTATACAGTAGTGATATTCTTTGTTTCACTCTTTATCTTTGGATTCTTATCTAATGACCCAGGACGGAATCCTGGACGCGAGGAGTAAAAATTCAGTTTTTTTTTTTCTTATTGGATTTGTTTCGTACATTTATCTATGAGAAAATCCGGGGGTCAGAATTCTTTCCAATTCGAAAGTCCCAAATGATCCAAGGGAGCGGAAAGAGAGGGATTCGAACCCTCGGTACAAAAAAATTGTACAACGGATTAGCAATCCGCCGCTTTAGTCCACTCAGCCATCTCTCCACGTTCCAAAGCGAAAGGTTTCCGTGATATGATATAGGCAAGAAATAAGAAATAACGGTTGCAAAAAACCCCTTTTTTTTCTTTCAAAAGTCTATAAAAATTATATTGCCAATTCCATTTTAATTATATTCTTTTTTCTTAATGTTAATAAAAAAAGAAGAAAATTCTTGTTTTTTCTTTCTAAAAATCGATATTGGCCGAGAGACAATCAAATAGATTTTCTCTTTAGCGGGCATTTCCATATAGGACTTGTTATAATTATAATAAAACAAGCAGGTTATATAAAAAAAACGCTTTTTTTGTCGATTATTTATCAAGAAAGCAAAAAGGGTTCTTATCAAATCCACCATAAAATTGGAAAGAAGCATAAAGTAAGTAGACCTGACTCCTTTAATGATGCCTCTATCCGCTATTCTGATATATAAATTCGATGTAGATGAAATTGTATAAGCGAATTTTTTTTATTTCCTTAGACTTAGACCGCGCAAGACAAGAATTTTTCGCTATTTACGATTTCATATTCTTGTTACTAGATGTTCTATAGGAATAAGAAGAAATCGCAACTCCTTTGCGCTACACATAAAATTGGATTTCGAAGGTCCATTTTTTTTTTTCAGAATCCTCTATTATTTTAGTTCTTCCACCCATGCAATAGAGAGGGAATGGGAAAAGAAGGGTTACTTTTATTTGCATTTTTCCCTTAAAAGATAGACTTTGAAATAGGAGTCTTGGAATAATGCTGAATTCAAAGGTTTATTTCTTTCTATAGTATAAGAAAAACAATTTATTTCTATTTCTATAGTATAAGAAAAACAAATAAATAGTATAAGAAAAACAAATCGAATCAAATTCATGGATTTACCACGACCTCGGTTGTGACTGTGACTCCATAGATAAAAATGGGAAATTTCTCTCTTCGAGACCATTGAAAAAGGGCATTGAACGAGAAAGAAATCGTCCACAGATAATAAAACTATCATATGCCTTGGAAAGTGATATGAGGTGCTCGGAAATGGTTGAAGTAATTGAATAGGAGGATCACTATGACTATAGCCCTTGGTAGAATTCCTAAAGAAGAAAATGATCTATTTGATACTATGGATGACTGGTTACGAAGGGACCGTTTCGTTTTTGTAGGATGGTCTGGCCTATTGCTCTTTCCTTGTGCTTATTTCGCTTTAGGGGGTTGGTTTACAGGGACAACTTTTGTAACTTCTTGGTATACCCATGGATTGGCTAGTTCCTATTTGGAAGGTTGTAATTTCTTAACCGCAGCAGTTTCTACCCCTGCCAATAGTTTAGCACACTCTTTGTTGCTACTATGGGGGCCCGAAGCACAAGGAGATTTTACTCGTTGGTGTCAATTAGGCGGTCTATGGACTTTTGTAGCTCTCCACGGGGCTTTTGCACTAATAGGTTTCATGTTACGCCAATTTGAACTTGCTCGGTCTGTTCAATTGCGGCCTTATAATGCAATCTCATTCTCTGGTCCAATTGCTGTTTTTGTTTCTGTATTCCTTATTTATCCACTGGGGCAATCTGGTTGGTTCTTTGCGCCGAGTTTTGGCGTAGCAGCGATATTTCGATTCATCCTTTTCTTCCAAGGATTTCATAATTGGACGTTGAACCCATTTCATATGATGGGAGTTGCCGGAGTATTAGGTGCGGCTCTGCTATGCGCTATTCATGGAGCGACCGTAGAAAACACTCTATTTGAGGACGGTGATGGTGCAAATACCTTCCGTGCTTTTAACCCAACTCAAGCTGAAGAAACTTATTCAATGGTCACTGCTAACCGCTTTTGGTCCCAAATCTTTGGTGTTGCTTTTTCCAATAAACGTTGGTTACATTTCTTTATGCTATTTGTACCCGTCACCGGTTTATGGATGAGTGCTATTGGCGTAGTTGGCTTGGCTCTGAACTTACGTGCCTATGACTTTGTTTCCCAGGAAATCCGTGCAGCGGAAGATCCTGAATTTGAGACTTTCTACACCAAAAATATTCTTTTAAACGAGGGTATTCGTGCGTGGATGGCAGCTCAGGATCAGCCTCATGAAAATCTTATATTCCCTGAGGAGGTTCTACCACGTGGAAACGCTCTTTAATGGAACTTTCGTTTTAGCTGGTCGTGACCAAGAAACCACCGGCTTTGCTTGGTGGGCTGGGAATGCCAGACTTATCAATTTGTCCGGTAAACTGCTTGGAGCTCATGTAGCTCATGCCGGATTAATCGTATTCTGGGCCGGAGCAATGAACCTATTTGAAGTGGCCCATTTCGTACCAGAAAAGCCCATGTATGAACAAGGGTTGATTTTACTTCCACACTTAGCTACTCTAGGTTGGGGAGTAGGGCCAGGGGGGGAAGTTCTAGATACTTTTCCGTACTTTGTATCTGGCGTACTTCACCTAATTTCCTCCGCAGTCTTAGGCTTCGGTGGCATTTATCACGCGCTTCTGGGACCCGAGACTCTTGAGGAATCTTTTCCATTCTTTGGTTATGTCTGGAAAGATAGAAATAAAATGACTACAATTTTGGGTATTCACTTAATTTTGTTAGGTCTAGGTGCTTTTCTTCTAGTACTCAAGGCTCTTTATTTTGGCGGTGTATATGATACCTGGGCCCCTGGGGGGGGAGATGTAAGAAAAATTACCAATTTGACCCTTAGTCCCAGTGTTATATTTGGTTATTTACTAAAATCTCCTTTTGGTGGAGAAGGGTGGATTGTTAGTGTAGATGATTTAGAAGATATAATTGGTGGGCATGTATGGTTGGGTTTTATTTGTGTATTTGGCGGAATTTGGCATATTTTAACCAAACCCTTCGCATGGGCTCGCCGTGCATTTGTATGGTCTGGAGAAGCTTACTTGTCTTATAGTTTAGCTGCTTTATCTGTCTTTGGTTTTATCGCTTGTTGTTTTGTATGGTTCAATAATACAGCTTATCCGAGTGAGTTTTATGGACCCACCGGGCCAGAAGCTTCTCAAGCTCAAGCATTTACTTTTCTAGTTAGAGACCAGCGTCTTGGAGCTAATGTGGGATCCGCTCAAGGACCCACAGGTTTAGGTAAATATCTAATGCGTTCCCCAACTGGGGAGGTTATCTTTGGAGGGGAAACTATGCGTTTTTGGGACCTTCGTGCTCCATGGTTAGAACCTCTAAGGGGCCCCAACGGTTTGGACTTGAGTAGGTTGAAAAAAGACATACAACCTTGGCAAGAACGACGCTCAGCAGAATATATGACCCACGCTCCTTTAGGCTCTTTAAATTCCGTGGGTGGCGTAGCTACCGAGATCAATGCAGTTAATTATGTCTCTCCTAGAAGTTGGTTATCAACTTCTCATTTTGTTCTAGGATTCTTCTTTTTTGTGGGCCATTTATGGCATGCAGGAAGAGCCCGAGCTGCTGCAGCAGGTTTTGAAAAGGGAATCGATCGTGATTTGGAACCTGTTCTTTACATGAACCCTCTTAACTAAGATTTTCTTATTTATACCTGTTCTACTTTTTTTCTGTTCTGGCTCGGTTATTCCATCTAGCCGAGCCATTCATTCCTTTTTATGAAAGAAAGATAAGGGACAGAAAAAAAAAATAAATAAAAATGAAAGAAACAAACGTATTCAATAAGCAAAAGGAGAGAGAGGGATTCGAACCCTCGATAGTTCCTAGAACTATACCGGTTTTCAAGACCGGAGCTATCAACCACTCAGCCATCTCTCCACAGCCTAATCCTTATTTTACTCCTACAAATAGAACATAGCCATATAAAAAATAAAAAGATTTATTAGCCTCTAGAAAGATATCAGATACAAGTTCCTTTTCGATATATCTCTGTATACTGTATACACGGATACAGGATCCGCTATACCCGCTTGTGAAATAAAGAGTAAATAATCTCTTCTCACCCCCATATCCAAATAAAAAAGCGGTTTAAGTAATAAATTTGAATTAAAGAGAAGAATCAATGGATTCATGATTAAACCCCTCCTACTTCTTGTATTTTTTTACAATTTTGGTTTAAGTGAGGGATCAAATATGTAGTCAACTTTATTTGATGGTAGCTTGGAGGATTAGAAATATGACTATTGCTTTCCAATTAGCTGTTTTTGCATTAATTGCGACTTCCTCAGTCTTAGTAATTAGTGTACCCCTTGTATTTGCTTCTCCTGATGGTTGGTCAAATAATAAAAATGTTGTATTTTCCGGTACATCATTATGGATTGGACTAGTCTTTCTCGTAGCTATTCTGAATTCTCTCATTTCTTAAATGAAATTTGGTTAATATTTATTAACCCCATAAAAAAGAAATAATAAAGGCCATTTCTTCTAAAAAATTAGAATAGTGAGACGTATTAAAACGCAATTTGCGTTCCGAATTGCTAGCTCTTCTCTTTCAGTATTATGAAATTCCATTCCCATTAGAATATTCATTGACAGATAATAAAAAAAGGAAAACTCTAATATAATAGAAAATGAAATGAAACGGTCGACCCAGACATAGAAGGTCGACCCAGGCGGATATACGCTATAAAATATATATACCGTAGCGAGCGTAGTTCAATGGTAAAATATCTCCTTGCCAAGGAGAAGATACGGGTTCGATTCCCGCCGCTCGCCCGCTTAATTTATCAAAGTACTATGATAAAAAGTTTAGTCTAGTTAACTGTTTAACTACTTATATTAAATTAAGTATTAATTAGGTGTTAGTCTAGTGCCGTATCCCTTACTATCTTACCCTTCCTTTGCATCCCACTCAAAAAAAGAGGGCGCTCCAGAGGCAGAAATAGAACTCGCCAACAGAGCTCCAAAAATTGGGTATTAACTGAGACAAACAACGGGCAAACTTTTTTTAAAGGGAAGGGAGAGGTAGACTGTCCCTTTCGTTTCATTTTTATTTTCTGCAGGGTAGGGAGAGGCCTTGCGCCTTCTTTTTTTGAAGGCAAGTGACTTCGCAAACTGCTCAATTTTGCCCTCTAGGGCCGGGAACTAATGAATAAAAAAGGGTTGGATACGCCCCTCTACCATACATATCTAGAGAAATAGAATAGTCCTTTTATACAGACTGCTAAGTGCGGAGACGGGAATCGAACCCGTGACCTCAAGGTTATGAGCCTCGTGAGCTACCAAACTGCTCTACTCCGCTCTGGAGTACCAGAAACTGGTGGACAAAAAAGGCTTGAATACAAGCCTCTAACATGTCTAGACAAATAGAATACTCCTTTTATACAGAATGGAGCGGGTAGCGGGAATCGAACCCGCATCGTTAGCTTGGAAGGCTAGGGGTTATAGTCGACGTTGGTTGATTATTTTTAACGTCTCTAATTCAAAACCGAACATGAAATTTTGATTTCATTCGGCTCCTTTATGGATATTCTCACCACTTAACATCTATGTCAGCTTTTCTATTTGAATGGAACCAAAGCTCTCCGCTTTCTAGATGATCCTTATAGAGTAGGAGATAGAAATTCTATCTAAATTCATCTAATCTACTTACTTCGTTCCCTAATTTCATTCAAGAGATCCTGAGGAAAAGAATTGGGTTTCCACCGAGCTGAAACAATATGCGGATGGTTCTAGTAAACCAAAACTATCGTTTTTTAGCTATTTGGCTTCCTTATTCCTTATTTTAAGAAGATTTAGTTACGATTGGAAATCAACTTTTTTGTATCTTCATCCATAGATCCTTTACTCATATTTTCAAAATTGGAATACTTAATCCAATGCAAAATTATGCTTCGCGACTCTGTACTCATAATCCTATTTTTATTTTGGATGCAATTTAAATTAGTCTTTGGATACAAATCGCCAGAATGTATATTCTTCCTCAATATGCTATTGAGAGGAAAAGGATTTAATCCTTTATAAGAACTAAAGTTTTCATCGGAATATAAAAATAAAAAACTTAAGGATGCCTTAAGTATATCATTTCAAATTCAGTTATTAATAGAACGAATCACACTTTTACCACTAAACTATACCCGCTACATTGTAGATTATGGTATAAATGGTACCCTTTGTCAAGGATAGCCATTTGACAAGAAGGCTAATTCCCCCTTATTGAATCAGATGGAGAAGGTTCATGACACTGAGCCGTTGGTACTTCTACTTCGATCGCTCGCCTTTACTTTAGGATTTAGATAGCCCCTCTGGTCTGTAAAAAAAATCTTTTCTTACCATGCTAATAGCGCCTGAACCAAATGTATTTATTTTGATTAGGATCCTATTCTACGGTTACGACTACAATAATAATTATTTACTTTGCAAGGACGTAAGTGTGTCAGACTGCTAAATTGTTTTATTATTCCTACAATATAAACTAGGGGATATAGGGGGTAACACTGTCCCTATAAATTCCTTTTTTCCTTTTCTTTTTTGTCCAGAATTGAACAAAAAAGAAATTATGGAAGATGTTTTCTTCCCCCATTAAGTCCGAGCCATAGAGTAAGAGTGAGATGAGTTTTCCAAATTCATCATAGACTTTCCCTATGGCTTGATAGAAGTAAGCAGCAAAGAGTCGTAACTTAAAGAAAAAAACGGACAGGGCCGACAGATTTACCTGATGTAAAGAAGATCCTAAAAGTCTCTGATTAGTCGACTCTCTCCATTTAACACTTTCCTCTCTCTCCTTTTTTCCACTGACTCAATTCTAGTTTATTAGATTCTTGTTTAAAAGAATGCAAAAAGTTCAATAGAACTAAGAACACATAAAAAATAGCATAGAGGATCAAGGCCATTACCAAAAGTTCCTCCCAAGGATCCTATATCCTATTGGGTATCTGTTCCCCGCCTTTTCCCGCTAGGATCGGAAATCTTATATTTTCCATATCCATATACCGTTGAATCCTTGGGGTTCCAGAATCCGCCTATTTTACTAGTCTTCGGAAACGGAAAACCCTGAACCAAGAAGAGTTGGATATGTTATGTAGGGTATGTTTTTTTTTATTAATTTTATTTTGAGCTCTCAAGATATCGATATATACATATACAATCTCTACATAATGTCTCTCTCTCTATCTCTATATATTATATATATAATATGTACATTATGCAGTAGACCCATAATGGGAAATCCAAGTGGCTAATTTTTGAATTAAATAAAAAGCCCTTTTAACTCAGTGGTAGAGTAATGCCATGGTAAGGCATAAGTCATCGGTTCAAATCCGATAAAGGGCTTTTTAAATTAGTGGTAGAGTAATCTCGTGCTAAGACGTAAGTCGTTGGTTCGAATCTGATAGAGTACTTTTCTACTAAATTGATTCACTTTTTTTCTTTGTTTTTGAAACTTTCTCTATATTTTTAGAGAATTTTATGACTTAGTGCGGGATGGATGCATTTTTGGTATGAACACTAAATGAAGCACGGAGAATTAATCTATAACGATCAACTAAAAAAAATCCTAGATGAAAACATAACAGAAAAGTTGGAAAAACTCTTTGCTTTGGATCTATTTATACTTTTCGAGTATATTGACAATTCCAAAAAACTGCTCATACTATGATTATAGTATAATCACGAGCGGTTGTATATGGCCCTATCGTCTAGTGATGCCCCTATCGTCTAGTGGTTCAGGACATCTCTCTTTCAAGGAGGCAGCGGGGATTCGACTTCCCCTGGGGGTAGGGAGTATTATGAAAGGAGGTTAATCATAGATTAGCAAAAACCCTAGAATAAATTCTTCCTGGGTCGATGCCCGAGTGGTTAATGGGGACGGACTGTAAATTCGTTGACAATGTCTACGCTGGTTCAAATCCAGCTCGGCCCAAACCAAAAATCTAGGGCTTCGTGAGTATGAACTAAATCCTTTTGTTTTTCTTCCATAAAATAAAATGTCTGATCTATAGAAATAAAAGATAAAGAAAAAAGGGAAATTTTTTTTTCTAATCCATATCTCTCTCATTCCTTTCTTACAAACAAAAGAGTTTTTCTTATTGAAGGCTGGATTATTATCCATTTTTAGTGATAAAAAATCACGACATACTAGTTATGTCACTCTCACTATACCCACGTATAATATAATATGTGGGTATGTAGTATATGATTCGTCTATTTCTTAGAGTACGAAAGACGAATCGAATCTTCTTATGGTTCTATTTAAGAATGGGTATGCCATACACCCCGCGGGGATTGTAGTTCAATTGGTCAGAGCACCGCCCTGTCAAGGCGGAAGCTGCGGGTTCGAGCCCCGTCAGTCCCGAACTAGGGTTCAATGAATGGAGAAATTGATATTTCCTTTTTCCATGAAAAAAAGGGGCAGGGAGCAAGATCAAATACCCACAGGGCACCCTTACTTCACTTTTTTATTTTGCATCTCTCATTAAAGAGGGAGGGAGGGCATATAGGAATTTTTTTTTCACTACTCCCAATCGATAAAGAAAGACACACATACGATATGTGGATTAGTAGAATTTAGGATATTATATTACTCTATCTTTCTTTATGATGATACCATCCTCATCTTAATTTCCTATTCCACTCTTATGGAATAGAGTACCGGTATTTTACCGGAATCCATACATAAATCGTATTCCCTTTTTATTTCAGACCTCTTTTCCCCATCTCACTTCTACTGCTTATTTGGATGTCTATGTGACCCATAGAAAGTGAAAGTTGGTCATATAATACATACATAATTGTATGTATAACTATAAGAAAAAGGAAGGGAAATTGTATAAGATTAAGAAAGTATAAGATTAAGAAAGCTCGTGGGTTAGAGATATAGAAAAGAAAAAGTAGAAAAGGATTAAAAAAGAGGGAATTCCTAATCCAATCAAAAAACCCATTTTGGTCTTAGTGTGGATAGAGGATCTTCCTATGTTATACTATATAACTCTCATCCGTGAAATATAACTCTCATCCATGAATTGATTTGATAGATCCGATATTCATAATATTGAATTGATTCAGTATTATCAGAATGCAAGCCCTACCCTTGAATTTACAAGATACCCCTTTTTCCTCTCCATGGGATTACATCCCGAGTTATTGTGAAAATAAAAAATAAAGAGGTTATGGAAGTCAATATTCTCGCATTTATTGCTACTGCACTGTTCATTCTAGTTCCTACTTCTTTTTTACTTATTATTTATGTAAAAACAGTCAGCCAAAATAATTAATTGGAATTCCAATTAATCATTGAAGAAATTAAAAAGGGATTAAATAAAAAAAATCCAAGTCTTAAATGAAAGGATCTGGTTGGAATCTTAAAGTGTGGTAGAAAGAACTACATATAGTTTTTTCTACGACACTTTAGATTCTTTCTATTATATTATCTTTGAATCTACATAGAATAGATTAGTAGATTGAAATAGTTAAGTAGTCTAATTCAATTTCTTTTTTCATTGCATCCACTTAATTTCAATCAGGTCAAAATAAAAAAATCTAAGACAATTCTTGACCAAAGAATCCATGGAAGGAAAGAAAAATAATATGAAGAATAGACTATAGTAAAAAGTAAAAGGAAATGGAAAATGTGTGATATGCCGTGAATAGTTCCGTGGAAGAAAGTCTAATTTTCTTATGTATAGAACTTTTTTTAACCATTCGTCATTTCTAGTAGAAATTCTGAATTGGTATAATGGCTCTTTCTTACATTACAACTTACAATACAAGAGTTTCTTACAGGAGTGAAACAAAACTAAAGAAAAAGATTAAAGAATAACGTTTGACAAAATGATTAATGCAAAATGATCCATTAAAGAAAAGAATTGATACAACAATTTGATTACTTAATCAATTAGTAGTATCCCTAGAGTCCACTCCTTCCCCATACTACTAGTGAAAGAGAAAATGTAAAGACTACCATTAAAGCAGCCCAAGCGAGACTTACTATATCCATCTAAATTATGTCTCCTATTTCTATGAAGGGATTATTCTACTATTGATCAATAATCATAGTGGAATCAAGGGTACAGAGTCAAAAAGGGATTCCGCCCTAAGGCCATGGATCAATCAGTTCAAGGAATTTACTCCTAACAAATTCTTATAGGAATTCTGGTAGAATTAGAGAGCATTAAAAATACGAGATACTATAGCCCTTTTTTCCTTAAAAAAGAAAGAGTACGGGAATGATGTCCTGAATAGAAGAAGCGGGAATAGGAAGATTTTTTATTCCTTTTGTTACTCTTTTTTTTTTTTTTAAGCAAAGGACGCCCGAATATACCATAAAATTATCGATAGATAAATATTTATTGGATACCTACCTTACCTAATGTTTATTTTTGACCTAAACCCTGCAGCCTTGCTTTGTATCATTCTATGAAAGAATGAAGAGATTTTATCCATAATACAACTCCTAAATTGATTTTTGATCGACCTATTTAATCTGATTCTCGTTAGAATTAAGTAGTCCTTACTTTAGTGTATGTAGGTAACATAAGATGTACGATAAAAAAATGTATAATAATTAGTAAGTCTTGATATTCTTTCGTGGAGTCCCTTCTTGAATCTTAGATTGAAAAAAAAAAAGAATGCCCCTTAGGGACCTTTCTTTGGATACCAAGATTTCTGACATCTTATCCTCGTATTTTAAAATTATCAAATCGAATCTCAATTAAGAACCAATTCAAATTCATATAATAAAAGAATAAGGAAACACTACCTCACCCCTATTGATAACCATTTTGGCCACTACCGTCAAAACAAACCCTAACCCTAGTTTGAGGATAGAACTATGGTATGGTTTCTCTAAACCCAGTATCGGCAGGCCCAGTTACTCTCTTGCCCGAACTTATGCGAAGTAAAAATTTATCGAATTCGATCAGCACTATAAAAAAAACCTAAGTATTTTATTGATCAGGCGGCACCCAGATTTGAACTGGGGATAAAGGATTTGCAGTCCCCTGCCTTACCGCTTGGCCATGCCGCCAAAAAATCCGATCAAAAATCTAGAAAACAGCAAGTATTCATCCACGTTTTCTTACGAAAAGCCCCTTTTATTTTGAATATAATTCTACTTACTTTTTTCCAATCTTTTTCAAAAAATCTATTCCTGCTTTTTTTGATCCAGTTTCTATTATTCTCCTCGATAGATTCTATCTTAAAACATACATTGTTAACACAATAAAACTTCCCATTTCTTTCTATTGAGATGAAAAAGAAGAAAAAGTGGATTTCTATTCACAGGCTGCAAAATTCAGAATAAATTGGAACCGTTAACTAGAATTCTCTTTTTTTTATTGCAGTAGTGAACTACTCTTAAATCGGTATTATCTCCCCCCCCTTCAATGGCATAATAAAATATTATGGCTTTATGCTTAATCCGTGTATAGGTAAACTTTAGGTCCGAACAGCATTATTATCCAAAGATCCCCTTTATGTACATATCTCTATGGGGAATCATGCTTTAATTTTTCAAAGTATTAAATTAAATATCTTGAATAAAAAAAGGAAATTTGCTCTGATATAGAGTATAACCTGACTATCTTGGCGTACCCAAGTGAAATTACGATAAAAGAAAAGCATGGATATGGGGAGAGGTGGATAACTAGATTGGCATGTACTTAAAAAAGGGACTTACTTTATTTTAGAATTCCACAATGAAATACTGAATTTTCTAGCAATTATACTACTCCGATCCGAAATAAAAAAGAACCCTCAAATTATTTTGAGAAATTAAAGTAAGCACGCTATTCTAAATCGAAGTAAAGTCAAACTTTCTAGTATATTATATTACGGCTTTATTACATTCATAGAAAGGAGATAAAATGAGAAATCTTTGCCATCCAATCTGATTAGAATATCATAACATAAAGTATAAGTGGCAGAATTTTTTTTGTAGGAATGTTTTATCAATTCATTTTCATTTCATTTGTACCCCTGGCAAACTCGAACTTTCGTCCAAATGGTCTCTATTCATATGTATGAAATACATATATGAAATACGTATGTGGAGTTCCCTAGAATTTCATGTGATTCAGTAAACAGAATATAGATTCCATGATTGCTAGATCGATCCATAGGGATTGATGAAGAGTGAGCTGATAATGGAATTTTTCTTTGATAAACAGGAAACTTAAGATTAAGATGCTCCGGAATGGAAACGAGGGAATGTCCACAATACCCGGATTTAGTCAGATCCAATTCGAGGGATTTTGTAGGTTCATTAATCAAGCCTTGGCAGAAGAACTTGACAAGTTTCCAACAATTAAAGATCCAGATCACGAAATTGCATTTCAATTATTTGCGAAAGGATATCAACTGCTAGAACCCTCGATAAAAGAAAGAGATGCTGTGTATGAATCACTCACCTATTCTTCCGAATTATATGTATCTGCGAGATTAATTTTTGGTTTCGATGTGCAAAAGCAAACCATTTCTATCGGAAACATTCCTATAATGAATTCCTTAGGAACCTTTATTATAAATGGAATATACCGAATTGTGATCAATCAAATATTGCTAAGTCCTGGTATTTACTACCGCTCGGAATTAGATCATAAGGGAATTTCTATCTACACTGGCACTATAATATCAGATTGGGGGGGGAGATCGGAATTAGCAATTGATAAAAAAGAAAGGATATGGGCTCGCGTGAGTAGAAAACAAAAGATATCTATTCTAGTTCTATCATCAGCTATGGGTTCGAATCTAAGAGAAATTCTGGATAATGTTTCCTACCCTGAAATTTTCTTGTCTTTCCCGAATGCTAAAGAGAAGAAGAGGATTGAGTCAAAAGAAAAAGCTATTTTGGAGTTTTATCAACAATTTGCTTGTGTAGGTGGGGACCTGGTATTTTCGGAGTCCTTATGCGAGGAATTACAAAAGAAATTTTTTCAACAAAAATGTGAATTAGGAAGGATTGGTCGACGAAATATGAATCGGAGACTTAATCTTGATATTCCTCAGAACAATACATTCTTGTTACCACGAGATGTATTGGCCGCTACGGATCATTTGATTGGAATGAAATTTGGAACGGGTATACTTGACGATGACGATATGAATCACTTGAAAAATAAACGTATTCGTTCGGTTGCGGATCTGTTACAAGATCAATTCGGATTGGCTCTTGGTCGTTTACAACATGCAGTTCAAAAAACTATTCGTAGAGTATTCATACGTCAATCGAAACCGACTCCCCAAACTTTGGTAACTCCAACTTCAACTTCAATTTTATTAATAACTACTTATGAGACCTTTTTTGGCACATACCCGTTATCTCAAGTTTTTGATCAAACGAATCCATTGACACAAACTGTTCATGGGCGAAAAGTGAGTTGTTTAGGTCCTGGAGGGTTGACGGGGAGAACCGCAAGTTTTCGGAGCCGAGATATTCATCCGAGTCACTATGGGCGTATTTGTCCAATTGACACGTCTGAAGGAATCAATGTTGGACTTACTGGATCCTTAACAATTCATGCGAGAATTGATCACTTGTGGGGATCCATAGAGAGTCCGTTTTATGAAATATCTGCTGAGAAAGCAAAAGAAAAAAAAGAGAGACAGGTGGTTTATCTATCACCAAATAGAGATGAATATTATATGATAGCAGCAGGAAATTCTTTGTCCTTGAATCAAGGTATTCAGGAAGAACAGGTTGTTCCGGCTAGATACCGTCAAGAATTCTTGACTATTGCATGGGAACAGATTCATGTTAGAAGTATTTTTCCTTTCCAATATTTTTCTATTGGGGGTTCTCTCATTCCTTTTATTGAGCACAATGATGCGAATCGGGCTTTAATGAGTTCTAATATGCAGCGCCAAGCAGTTCCGCTTTCTCGGTCCGAGAAATGCATTGTTGGAACTGGATTGGAACGCCAAACAGCTCTAGATTCGAGGGTTTCCATTATAGCCGAACGCGAGGGAAAGATCATTTCTACTGATAGTCATAAGATACTTTTATCAAGTAGTGGGAAGACTATAAGTATTCCTTTAGTTAACCACCGTCGCTCTAACAAAAATACTTGTATGCACCAAAAACCCCGGGTTCCACGGGGTAAATCCATTAAAAAAGGACAAATTTTAGCAGAAGGAGCTGCTACAATTGGGGGCGAACTTGCTTTAGGAAAAAACGTATTAGTAGCTTATATGCCATGGGAAGGTTACAATTTTGAAGACGCAGTACTAATTAGCGAACGTTTGGTATATGAAGATATTTATACCTCTTTTCACATCCGGAAATATGAAATTCAGACGGATACGACAAGCCAGGGCTCCGCTGAAAAAATCACTAAAGAAATACCACATCTAGAAGAACATTTACTCCGCAATTTGGACAGAAATGGAGTTGTTAGGTTGGGATCCTGGGTAGAAACTGGTGATATTTTAGTAGGTAAATTAACGCCTCAGATAGCGAGCGAATCATCTTATATCGCGGAAGCTGGATTATTACGGGCCATATTTGGCCTTGAGGTTTCCACTTCAAAAGAAACTTCTCTGAAATTACCTATAGGTGGAAGAGGGCGCGTTATCGATGTGAAATGGATCCAAAGGGACCCGCTCGACATAATGGTTCGTGTATATATTTTACAGAAACGTGAAATCAAAGTTGGGGATAAAGTAGCCGGAAGACATGGGAATAAAGGGATCATTTCCAAAATTTTGCCTAGGCAAGATATGCCCTATTTGCAAGATGGAACACCCGTTGATATGGTCTTCAATCCCTTAGGAGTACCCTCCCGAATGAATGTGGGACAAATATTTGAAAGCTCGCTCGGATTAGCGGGGGATCTGCTAAAGAAACATTATAGAATAGCACCCTTTGATGAGAGATATGAGCAAGAGGCTTCAAGAAAACTTGTGTTTTCAGAATTATATGAAGCCAGTAAAGAAACAAAAAATCCATGGGTATTTGAACCCGAGTACCCGGGAAAAAGCAGAATATTTGATGGAAGAACAGGCGACCCCTTTGAGCAACCTGTTCTAATAGGGAAGTCCTATATCTTAAAATTAATTCATCAAGTTGATGAGAAAATTCATGGGCGTTCTACTGGGCCCTACTCACTTGTTACACAACAACCGGTTAGAGGAAGAGCCAAGCAAGGGGGACAACGAGTAGGAGAAATGGAAGTTTGGGCTTTAGAAGGATTTGGTGTTGCTCATATTTTACAAGAGATACTTACTTATAAATCTGACCATCTTATAGCTCGCCAAGAAATACTTAATGCTACGATCTGGGGAAAAAGAATACCTAATCATGAGGATCCTCCAGAATCTTTTCGAGTGCTCGTTCGAGAACTACGATCTTTGGCTCTAGAACTGAATCATTTCCTTGTATCTGAAAAGAACTTCCAGGTTAATAGGGAGGAAGTTTGATCGGAATAAATATAAATTCTTTTCTTATTTCTATTTTATGATTGACCAATATAAACATCAACAACTTCAAATTGGACTCGTTTCCCCTCAACAAATAAAGGCTTGGGCTAACAAAAACCTACCTAATGGAGAAGTCGTTGGCGAAGTCACAAGGCCCTCTACTTTTCATTATAAAACCGATAAACCAGAAAAAGATGGATTGTTTTGCGAAAGAATCTTTGGACCCATAAAAAGCGGGATTTGCGCTTGTGGCAATTCTCGAGCGAGCGGAGCTGAAAACGAAGACGAAAGATTTTGCCAAAAATGCGGGGTCGAATTTGTGGATTCTCGGATACGAAGATATCAAATGGGATACATCAAACTCGCATGTCCCGTGACTCATGTGTGGTATTTGAAAGGTCTTCCTAGTTATATCGCGAATCTTTTAGATAAACCTCTTAAGAAGTTGGAGGGCCTAGTATACGGCGATTTCTCTTTTGCTAGGCCCAGCACTAAAAAACCCACTTTTTTACGATTACGAGGTTTATTCGAAGAGGAAATTGCATCCTGTAACCACAGCATTTCTCCCTTTTTTTCTACCCCAGGCTTTGCAACATTTCGAAATCGGGAAATTGCGACAGGAGCAGGTGCTATTAGAGAACAATTAGCAGATTTGGATTTGCGAATTATTATAGAGAATTCTTTGGTCGAATGGAAGGAATTAGAAGACGAGGGGTATAGTGGAGATGAGTGGGAAGATAGAAAAAGACGAATAAGAAAAGTTTTTTTGATTAGACGCATGCAATTGGCGAAACATTTTATTCAAACAAATGTAGAACCAGAATGGATGGTTTTGTGCTTATTACCGGTTCTTCCTCCCGAATTGAGACCTATTGTTTATAGGTCTGGAGATAAAGTAGTGACTTCAGACATTAATGAACTTTATAAGAGAGTTATCCGTCGGAACAACAATCTTGCCTATCTATTAAAAAGAAGTGAATTAGCGCCAGCAGATTTAGTAATGTGCCAGGAAAAATTGGTACAAGAAGCCGTGGATACACTTCTTGATAGTGGGTCCCGCGGGCAACCGACGAGGGATGGTCACAATAAAGTATACAAATCACTTTCAGATGTAATTGAAGGTAAAGAGGGAAGGTTTCGCGAGACTCTGCTTGGGAAACGGGTCGATTACTCGGGGCGTTCTGTCATTGTTGTGGGTCCTTCGCTTTCATTACATCAATGTGGATTACCTCTAGAGATAGCAATAAAGCTTTTTCAGCTATTTGTAATTCGCGATTTAATCACGAAACGCGCCACTTCTAATGTAAGGATTGCTAAAAGGAAAATTTGGGAAAAAGAACCCATTGTATGGGAAATACTTCAAGAAGTTATGCGGGGACATCCTGTACTGTTAAATAGAGCACCTACCCTGCATAGATTAGGCATACAGGCCTTTCAACCCACTTTAGTAGAGGGGCGTACTATTTCTTTACACCCATTAGTGTGTAAGGGTTTCAATGCGGACTTTGATGGAGATCAAATGGCTGTTCATCTACCTTTATCCTTGGAAGCTCAGGCAGAAGCCCGTTTACTTATGTTTTCTCATATGAATCTCTTATCTCCCGCTATTGGGGATCCTATTTGCGTACCAACCCAAGACATGCTTATCGGGCTTTATGTATTAACGATTGGAAAGCGTCGAGGTATTTGTGCAAATAGATATAATAGTTGCAGAAACTACCCAAATCTAAAAGTAAATTACAATAATAATAATAATTTTAAATATAGGAAAGATAAAGAACCCCATTTTTCTAGTTCTTATGATGCACTGGGAGCTTATAGACAAAAACTAATCAGTTTAGATAGTCCCTTGTGGCTACGATGGAACCTGGATCAACGCGTCATTGGGTCAAGAGAAGTTCCGATTGAAGTTCAATATGAATCTTTGGGGACTTATCATGAGATTTATGCCCACTATCTAATAATGGGAAATAGAAAAAAAGAAATTCGTTCGATATACATTCGAACCACTCTTGGTCATATTTCTTTTTATAGAGAAATAGAGGAAGCCATACAAGGATTTAGTCAGGCCTATTCATACACTACCTAAACAAGAAAGTTAGATTCGGCGATGCCCCTCCCCTTTCGGGGGGCATTCCGATTTCCCTAGTATCATCATTATTTGCCACGCGAATCCAGATTGAGATTGAGGCAATTAAGTTAATTAAATTTTCGAATCACTGACTCAGGCCCATTGTCGAATCCTACTCAGCAATTGTCGAATCCTACTCAGCCGAAAAGGGGGTACTTATGTATGGCGGAACGGGCCAATCTGGTCTTTCATAATAAAGAGATAGACGGAACTGGTATGAAACGACTTATTAGCAGATTAATAGATCATTTTGGAATGGGATATACATCCCATATACTGGATCAACTAAAGACTCTGGGCTTCCATCAAGCCACTACTACATCGATTTCGTTAGGAATCGAGGATCTTTTAACAATACCCTCTAAGGGATGGTTAGTCCAAGACGCGGAACAACAGAGTTTTCTTTTGGAGAAACACTATTATTATGGGGCTGTACACGCGGTAGAAAAATTACGCCAATCTGTTGAGATATGGTATGCGACAAGTGAATATTTGAAACAAGAAATGAATTCAAATTTTCGGATAACGGATCCTTCTAATCCAGTCTATCTAATGTCTTTTTCAGGAGCCAGAGGAAATGCATCTCAAGTACACCAATTAGTAGGTATGAGAGGATTAATGTCGGACCCTCAAGGACAAATGATTGATTTACCTATTCAAAGCAATTTACGCGAGGGACTTTCTTTGACAGAATATATAATTTCCTGCTATGGAGCCCGCAAAGGGGTTGTAGATACTGCTGTGCGAACAGCAGATGCTGGATATCTTACACGTAGACTTGTTGAAGTAGTTCAACATATTATTGTGCGTAGAAGAGATTGTGGTACTATCCGAGGTATTTCTGTAAGTCCTCAAAATGGGATGACGGAAAAACTTTTTGTCCAAACACTAATTGGTCGTGTATTAGCAGACGATATATATATCGGTTCACGATGCATTGCCGCGCGAAATCAAGATATTGGAATTGGATTAGTCAATCGATTCATAACTGCCTTTCGAGCACAACCATTTCGAGCACAACCAATATATATTAGAACCCCCTTTACTTGCCGAAGCACTTCTTGGATCTGTCAATTATGCTATGGCCGGAGTCCTACTCATAGTGATCTGGTCGAATTGGGAGAAGCCGTAGGTATTATTGCAGGTCAATCAATTGGGGAGCCAGGGACTCAACTAACATTAAGAACTTTTCATACTGGCGGAGTATTCACAGGGGGTACTGCCGACCTTGTACGATCCCCTTCGAATGGAAAAATAAAATTCAATGAGAATTTGGTTCACCCCACACGTACCCGTCATGGGCAGCCTGCTTTTCTATGTTATATAGACTTGCATGTAACTATTCAGAGTCAAGATATTCTATATAGTGTGAATATTCCCTCAAAAAGCTTGATTCTAGTGCAAAATGATCAATATGTAAAATCCGAACAAGTAATTGCGGAGATTCGTGCCGGAACGTCCACTTTACATTTTAAAGAAAGGGTACAAAAGCATATTTATTCTGAATCAGACGGCGAAATGCACTGGAGTACTGATGTTTACCATGCGCCCGAATATCAATATGGTAATCTTCGCCGATTACCAAAAACAAGCCATTTATGGATATTGTCAGTAAGTATGTGCAGATCCAGTATAGCGTCTTTTTCACTCCA